>NW_021963208.1:0-147130 GCF_901765095.1 Microcaecilia unicolor
CTGCCTCCCTGTGGTAGTTTACCTTTTTCTTGTTGATTGTACTATGTGAGCCTGAGTGGGGTTGCCTTTTCCCTTCTCTCCCCCCCCCCCCCCCCCCACACACACATTGTCACTTTCCCAATGGGTGGAACTTTAAGTTTAAAGGTTGTTCTGACTCCATGAGGGTATGTCCTTAAGGGGAAATGGCTGCGTCCTATAGATTCCCTCATACTCTCCCATCTTATTTCGTAGGCTCGTAGCTTCTTACATTTACATACAGATATTTCAAACAATGTTTGTTCCTCCTATTTAGAACTTGATTAGCAGTTGAAAGCGGTAATTTGCAATCTTTGAATTCCCTCTCCTCTTTATTTAAAGACACCTGGTCTACTATGGTCTTTATTGCAACCTTGCTATCAGAATGCCCTATCTTCCCTGTTTTGGTGATATCCTTCAAAGTTACCTTATTCCAAACCATATGCTTTTGAGTGACTGTTGGCCTTCCCCTAATTTCTAGTTTACAAGCTGCTCTGTCTCCCTTTTTAAAAAGTTGATTCTACTAGCCTGGTTTCACCCTGGTTAATGTGGATTCCGTCTTTCTAGAATAGGCTCCCCTTTCTCCAGAATCTTTCCCAGTTACTCACAAATCTAAAGCCCTCCTCTCTGCACCACTGTCGCATCCATGCATTGAGACTCTTGAACTCTACCTTTCTCTTGGGTTCTGCATGTAGAAAATGGAACACTTCTGGAAATGCTATCCTGGAGGTTCTGGGTTTTGCTTTCTACATAGAGCATCCAGAAATTTGGCTTCCCTAACCTCTCTCACACATTTTCCACCTTCTCCCAGCACTGTCTAAAATCTTATTTAGGTGATGTTTGTGGTCCACCACCTTTGCACCAGGTAGGCAAGTGATCAAGCGATCCTCACATCCATCTGCCACCTAGCTAGCTACATACCTAATGATTGAATTTAGAGCTAAAATTGTGGTTCTAACTCTTCCCTCATGGCCAGAAACCCCTGAAGACATATCCTCAGTGTCAGAGGACATGGCATCCTTTGGAGGGCAGGTCCTGACTCTGTTCCTTTGTTGGTAATTGCACTCTATCAAGAACTTTTAATAAACAGATATATTAAGCGATCATTTCCTGCCTCTCCACTGTGATGCTCTCCCTTCAGGTCTCCTTTCTGTTCCACGGTAGAACAGAGGTTGCCAGACTGGAGGTGAGACTTCTCTATTATGGACCTTTAGGCCTTTTCTATAAACCTCTCTGCCTACCTTAGCACTTACAAGTCGCTACTCTAGCACTCAGAGGTCAGACCTATTTCTGAGTGCTAGGAGCTCTTTTCACCGAGTAACACATATGGACTTCTCAACAACTGGAAGGTAATCAAACATGATACTCAGTGCCAAAGACTGGTCAGACCCCATCTCTCTCTTAGACTGCTGCCTGTATTTTATTATTGTTGATTTCTTAATTAATTTGTTAATGGAGTAGAAATATGCAAACTACAGTCCCCTAAGATTGCTATTTATATGCTTGGCTTTGCTCATTTTTATTAGTCTTCTTCTTATTATTATTTTTGGCAGTTCCCCTCAATGCACCTAAGCAGACTGCATTTCTAAGAGCTACATAGTGGCTGATAGAGATGCCATAATTAAATTTATAGCCTCCTAATTGGTTCAAGTCTAAACTGAGGTTTCCTGTGACTATTAACTGTGCCTTATACTGATACTATGGTAACTTAAAATAGTCCCTTCAAATACTAGACTGTGGAACTATAACAGAGACTTTAAATGCTATAATCTATTTCTTAAATTTTATTTTTTTTGTTTCATTTGTACCCCGCGCTTTCCCACTCATGGCAGGCTCAATGCGGCTTACATGGGGCAATGGAGAGTTAAGTGACTTGCCCAGAGTCACAAGGAGCTGCCTGTGCCTGAAGTGGGAATCGAACTCAGTTCCTCAGTTCCCCAGGACCAATGTCCACCACCCTAACCACTAGGCCACTCCCCCACATCCTTGTCTTTCCTAAGGGAGCAGAATAAGTTAAATAAAGACATTGAGGTTATCTATTTAACTCTGTCTACCTTTCACAAAGTTTAAAAGCAATTTCCTAGCAAATACTTACCAGTGAAGTTTTCTTCCTATCTGGAAGTCCTGTCAGAGCACATCATCTGGACTGAGAACAACTCAGCCCTGGCTTACCTATGTGTTTGTTCTTTCTTGATGATTCACACTGCAGTCAGTGTACCAGTGGGGCCCTTTAGAACTTTTCTTTAATCAGTCACTGTGGTTTGATTGTCAGATAACTGAATGCAGTGTTTATCTTACTAAAAGGAAACTCTTGCAAAAGGTTCTCTGTAAAGGTTACTTTCTCTAGCAAATAATTTTAACTATATATTCACAAGAATGACCCTATTTTTCCTTTCTGGAAGTCTTCTCACAGCTCCTCTTCTGGACTGAGAACCACTCAGCCCTGGCTTACCTATGTGTTCATGCTGCCTTGATGATTCACACTGCAGTCTATGTACCAGAAGTGCCCTTTCAAACTTTTCTTTAATCATCACTGTGGTTTGATTGTCAGATAACTGACCCTACCTTGCTTTCTGTTTAGAATTTAACTTTAGCCATTTATCAATACAAACTGAGGTTTCCTGTGACTATTAGCTGTGATTTATACTGATACTATGCTAACTTTAAATAATCCCTTTAAAGGCTTGCCTATGAACCTGTAACAGACTTTAAATGCTAAAAAAAAGTAGTAGTTAAACCGCCTTTTCTAATTGAGTAGAGTAACTTAAAAAAAGTCACTGAAGTTTCTTATTTAACTCTGAATATACCTTTCCCCAAGTTTTACTCTAAATGTACCTTTCCCCAAGTTTAAGTTCCTAGCAAATACTTACCAGTGAAGTTCTCTCCCTCTCTGAAAGTCCTCTCACAGCACCTCTTCATAGGCTTAGTAACTGCTTCTAGTGAATTAAATTATGACTCAAAAGTAGTTGAATTTATTTTATCTTGGGAAATATGTTTCATTGGAATCATTTTTAAATATTAGATAGTGAAGCTTGGCACATATAGAACAAACTTTAAAATCTGAACCTTACATATCTAAAAGCTAACTCAATGAAATTTCTATTCAGTTAGAAATGCATTCTAGTATGAGGTAAGCATACAACATGAAACTCAATAAAGAACACTAATGTATTAAAGTTGCATATCACTAGATGGATATGCAAAGAATAACACTAAAGCTCTGAGAGTGTCCAAGCAACATATCTCTTAGCTTAGGTATATGTTTAATTGAGTATTAACATTAAATTCTATGAGAATGACTGCAGAAAGTGGATCCCAGGTGGCCTTTAGGATCTGCAGAGCCAGCTGTTCCACAGCTCAGATAACACTTTTTGAGATCTGCAGATGCTTTTGCATTTGACAGGATGTGCCAAGTCTTTGTACTGCCCAGTGCTGATGTTTTAAAGGATAACAACTCAATAATTTATTAACTGCTACATTTCCTTTGGGCTTTATCTGCGTGATGCTATTGAGTCACTCAACACAAAAATACATAGATGTTAACAGAAGGAAATCCTTTAGGAAAGCTTAGTCCTTTCATTGTTGCCAAGGACTCCTCGGAGTGCTCCTGTTGGGTCACCTAGCTGGAAAACACAAGAAAATGTTCTGCTTTGTAAAATGAGATTGCTACATCTTTTAAGTTTGCTAGCAGCTATCCCATGTTCGTGATATATTTAGCTGCATGATGATAATACAGTTTATTTATTACATTTGTACCCTGCGCTTTCCCACACATGGCAGGCTCAATGCGGCTTACATAGTAACATAAAAATAATTACAAAGTCGTAAGAAGGATATACAGTTTGTGGTAAGTGCAAAACTAATGGGGTTAACGGAAAGTAAGTTAAACATAGGAGGGATAGGGTTCAGAAGGAAGAGAGCATTGGGAGGCAGGCTTAGAAGATGGAAAGGAATGGGGGGTAGCAGAAAGGATAATGGGTAACATGGTCAGAGTATAACTATTGTCAATTAGAATCGTATGGGCAAGTTTTGGTTAGGTTGGATCGTTAGGGTAGTTATCTCCCCATATTAAAACTTCCTCTGTTTAAGAAATTGGGCTTCTGTGTCAGAAGAAAAATGTGTTGTCACAGTGTAAAAAAAAGCAGCAAGGAATTTTATCAGCTTGTGACCCACTGCCCTGACGCAGCCCTTTTATACTAGCGAAGCATGGCCATGTCGGGCATTTTGTTAAACTTCTGGGAGTTTTTAATCTATTAATTAAAACTGTGTTTTTTTACAAGGTCTGCCTTGTTCTTTTTTTGTCACAATGTAAGGCATACTTCATTTTTCCATAGGTTAGGATTTGAAACGTTCACCCTTTGCTCTCGCAATAAGCTGAATTCAATTGCAAACTTATACTCATTAAATAAAATTGAGGCTAATGTAATAAGCTGCATTTTAATATTGTGCTCTGAGATTTTACTGCATGCACAAAAAAAAAAAAAAAAAGAAAGAAAATGTTTCTCTCACGATGTAGTAAACTAATGGCATGTAGATGACTGTGGTGTTCTAAAAAATGTTCAGAAACCACCATGGTAACGTGCCATAATTTTCTTAATCCAGCAGAAGTCTCTCTTCTTTAATCCTTTTCTTTTAGTTCAATATTTAATATTGAATGTGGGTTGGCTTATGTCAGGGATTCTCAACCCAGTCCTCGGGACACACCCAGCCAGTCAGGTTTTCAGGATACCCACAATGAATATGCATGAGATAAAATTACATCTATTACCTCCTCTGTATGTCTGTATGCAAATTTATATCATGCATATTCATTATGGATATCTTTAAAATGACTACTTGATGTCTTGAGGGCTGGGTTGACAGGAATGTTGAAAGCAAAGAGACTTATTCCCCCCCCCACACACACTTTAGGGGGCTTATAAGGACCGGGGCATCACTTACCTGGCCACTGTGAGCAAGAATATTCCAGTCTTGGGCACTTAGTTATAGTTTATTAAACTTGCTTCGCTGCTATAGCTTCCAGAGCAGAGCAGTGTACAAAGCTAGCAATAAAAAACATACAGAAAATGGAAAAGAACTACAAATGATGATAAGAAAGAGTATCACACAAAGAAAACTGATAGGAAAGAGTAAGCACCACACAAAGAAAAAAAAGGCACCATCAGTCAGAAAGAAGTATTAGAGCACACAGTCAAAAGCAGAGGTGACTCGACCTGACTAGCTGACAGCAGCAGCCTCTAGTCAACACTCATCGCCAAAGGCTTGTCTGAAAAGCTAAGCTTTCAGGTTGGCCTTGAAGCTCTTAAGAGACAGATCACTATGTGGGTCAAGGGACAGAGAATTCCAAATGTGAGGAGAAAGGAAGAAGAAGCACGGTGTCTAGTTGTCTCTAGTTGGGCAAATTTAGGGCTTGGTAGAACTAGACAGTGGTCATTGAAGGAACAAAGGACCCTGGCAGGGGAGTAGGGAATAGTTAGGCGGGAGAGATAATCAGGGGAGCATAGCCTAAAAGACTTAAAAGTCAGCAAGGCAACTTTGTGATCAGATATTCTACTGGAAGCCAGTGGTGGTGCTTTAATAGAGGGGATGTGTGATCAGAATGGTGGATGTGGCATAGTAATCTGATGGCCGTGTTTTGTAAAGTCTTTAACTTCTCAAGAGCAGATTTAGGTACCAGTGAAGCCCTTGACCAGAGAGCTTCCAGAGCTGTTTCAGCTCAGTGGACCAACTCAATGGCTTTTCATTGTGTATTGTGCAGCATTCTCTTCATCTGCCACTATCTTGGAAAATAGTACCACCCAAGTGCTGCCATTTTCTAAGATTATGACACCAGAGGCAGAAGCATGTGGATATCATTCCTGCCTAAATGTGAGCTGGTGTGCAGGGGAACGGTGTGTTTGGGGCCTACTTTGGCTGCCATAGATTTTGAGGGAAAGAGATTGAGCACTTAGAGGCACATTTGTACCACCAAAGGGTGTTTTATTTTTTTTTTAAGGAGGAATGGGTTGCGTTTTGGAGGTCACTTGGGTCAGCAGAAACTTTTCTGGGGAGTAGGGAGGAAGTTTCTAGGTACACTTGGGCCAGCTTGGATTTTTTTTAAAGGGGAGGGGATGTAATTTGGGGTTTACTGGGGGCCACCAGGAATCGTTTTTTTTTTTTTACTAAGGCCATCTGAGGTGAAGTTCTGCAGTTTTCCTCAAACAAGCGTTTAGCTCCCATGTTAGAATCTTAACTATAGTTGTGAACTGTAGTAAATTCAGCGTCAAGGTAAAACTAAAAGAATAGTGCCAGAATTTACCACCATTTTAAAATATTTTGCATGCATTTACATAGTAATGATACTTCCTTTGATGTGGTAGCTTTATTGTGGATTGTTTTGCACTAAAACCTTTCTTAAGTGTCCCTTTTACTAAAGGGCATTAAGGGTTTAATGCACAGTTAGCATCTGAAAACAAGCTAATGGAAAGACACTTAAAAGTGTTTTGCAGCATTTGGCCTGTTTTTGTGCTAGTGAATTTTCCAAAATATTTTTGAGAAGGGGGTGGTATGGGCAGAGAGTGGGTGCAGGTGCTTTAAGCAGCTAGGCTGTTATACTCAACATGTGCTAACTAATGCAGAGTTAATGTGATAGCATTTAGTGCCGCTTAAACAGGAGGCGGAAAGTGCTCCCACATTAACCCTAGGTAGGGTGCTGCACACTAATAACAACCTACACATGACCAGCAAAATATAAATGAAATAAAAATGTTAAAAAGTGCTGCATTAAATCTGCACTTAATATGTGGCAAAATCCCTCACTAAGCCGTGTTATGTTTAAATCTTAATGCACTTTAGTAAAATGGCCCCTAAATCAGGTGGGGATTAGCACAGGAGAATCCTGAGTAAACTGCCATGCTAAAGGACAACACAGTTTATTACATTGGCCTCATTATTAGTAGCAATTTCAACAGTGCCAAGGCAGAATCCTAACCTGCCTCTCCAAAGCTGATAACAAAGTGGCCTAATATATCAACACAATTTATGTTGAAATAATTTCTGCTGCAAAATATCTCTTGCTGTTCACAGGACATGGTAATAGCAGTGACAAACTTATTGTGTGCTGTGGATTGCCCTCGACTGCAATGAAGCAGTTTATTCTTTTGGCAATAATGTCTGCTTTTAATACTTCACTGCAGCTTGTGAGATAGTCTAACAACATTGAAGGACAAGGTTAGTAGGCCACTAACCATATGATAAAATATTCTAGAATAGCACTGTGTTTTTCTTCCATTCCCATTATTCACTTAATCATGTGTATAACCTTGGTTAAAGTGTGTACTCCTAGAGTTACAAGACAAAATAATGTTGTGCTTGTTCATAACAGGTTTTTAAAGACAAAAGCAGAACATATGAAAAGAAAGCCGTCAAAATGGTTTGTTCAGGAGCTCGTTTTCAAAACAAAAATGGCCCTGTTTACTAAGGTGGGTTAGTGTTTTAGCGAGCCTACACTTAGCGCGTGTGCTAACCATGTAGCTGCCTGTAGGGATATTGTAGGCATGTACATGGTTAAAGCGCGTTAAAAACATTAACGCGCCTGTAACGCTGCTTAGTAAATAGGGCCCAAAAAAAAAAAAAAAGTTATAAGGTGGTAGATGGATATTTTTTTCTCAAAAATGTCTAAGTTGCTATTTTGACACTCTGAGTTTAGACGGGGTTTTTTCCCCCATAGTTTGTACAAATTTCATAGGGGTGTGGGGGATTTTTGGGTGGGACCTGGATGGCACCAAAAGGTAGACATTTTTCTGTAATAATGAAAACAAACAAAAATGTCTAGGGCCAAAATAGACCTGTTTCAAACATGAATAAGGTAGAAAATGGAGCTCTAAATGACCAGATGACCACTGGAAGGATTAAGACATGATTCCCCCCCCCTTCATCCTCCAGTGGACACTGACCTTTTCCCACCTCTCTAAGATGTGAAAGTGACAGTACATACTAAGCTGTATGACAGCTGCAGATATGATGGCCATTCTTATTAGTGTAGCAAGCAGGTCCTAGGAATAGCCTAGTGGTTGATGCAGTGGACTGTAGAGAAGTGGACCAAGGCCCATATCCCACTCTAACTTGAACACTTACGGTGGAATGTGTGAGCCCTCCCAAAACCACTAAATACCTACATATAGATGACACCTGCAAGCTTGAGGGCTCTTGTCATAGTGTACAGTGTGAGGTACAGTAGGTGTTCCTGGAGGTCTCACCATACAATATAAGGGAGTTATGGTGAGATGCATACCTGGGACCTTTTATGTGAAGTCTACTGCAGTGTCCCCTAGACTGTCCCACTGCTCTGCTGGGATGTGGTGGCCAGTATACTAAGAATGAGCATACATCCCAATAGCTGTTTTTTGGGCATTTTTTCTTGGATTTTTTTCCCCCAAAATGGTCCCAAAAGAAAATAAAACAGCATAAAACATCTAGGAAAATAAAATTTTCAAACCAAAAAGACAGACATTTTTCAGGTTCGAAAATGGCTATGTTCGCCACTCAATTTTTAGACGTTTTTATAAAATGTCCAAAATTGGATGCTCCTCCACATGTGATTGGGATCAATATTGAAAAGCACTTGTGAGGTCAGTGATGGTGATGACCACCACATAAATGGTTCCAAAAAGATCACTTGAATGAATAAATGGTTTAAAAAAGAAATCCAGATCACTTGAATGAATAATTTTGGAAATCAAAAAGGTGGAAATGACCATGCAAATGATCCAGGATGACAGCAACAGACAGTTTATTAAGGGCCCTGTTTACTAAGCAGCGTTGTAGGTGCATTAATGTTTTAAATGTGCATTAACCATGTAAGTGCCTACAATATCCCTATAGGTGCCTACATGGTTAGCGCGTGCGCTAAGTGTAGGCTCACTAAAACACTAACACCTTAATAAACAGGGCCCTAAAAATATTAAAAGTTGAATGTGCATAGAAAGCCAATTTGATGGACAATGGACCCAACATGAGCCATGTTTCTGCTCATGTTAGGCCTATTCCATGAATAAACAAGGAACACATTTGATTCAACAACATTAAAACAACAAAGTGCAAGGATTTGCCAGCAAAAAGTGGCTTTCTTGGGTTTTCCCTGCATGCTAAGACCATTGTTACCACAGCCATAAAAATAGTCTTTTTTCTTTATGGTCATACACTAGTGTTGCCACTAGCTTGTTGCTATTAAAGAATTTTACCACATGAGCACTTACTGCCACCTATTTTAAGTGGTAAGGGCTCATGCGTTATCCTTGTGCTGACCAGATCGCATGTAGTAATGTAGCTGTGCAGGAATGCTCATTCTCTACCCCTGAAATGCCCCCTGGAAAAAAAAAAATATAATATATATATATTAGCGCACTGTTCATGCTGATTTGGCAGTTGCCACAGGCTGAATATAGATATTCGATAACATCTAGTTTATTTTTCAAATGATATGTTCACCTTATGGATGAATATTGTTGTCAATATCTTTATTACTACAAAATGTCCCCTAAAGTGATTATTTTGTACTATGGCTTATTTCTAGTTCTAGAATAGAAAACAAATTCTTCCAATGAGAGGTGAAGTCAGTTGTAGAGGAAGTATTCCCGATTGTTGTAGGAGTTGAAGGATATAAAAGCAGATTTACTGGAGTAGCGGTTTGGAATCTATCTTTCATGGTTGTAGTTATCAGCATAGGCGTAGTTTGACTGTTTCATTTGGGGGGGCAAAGGAAGGGGCGGGGCATATTAGCATATTCATTTGCATATATGTATATGCAAATTATGCTAATATGGAGGAAGGAAGGGAGCAAGAGCTGGCTTTTTTGGGAATAACCAGTGTTCGTTTGCCAATGGATAGCCACTGAATCAGAGAGGCAGCGGGTTTGGCGACAGGCAGTGGTGTGCTGGCAAATGTTTAACAACAGGCTCTCCCCCCAGTCCCCCTCTGCGCCCCCCCCCCAAATTGCAGAGCTGGCTATAGCCGGGAGAGAGCCTGGGGGGGGGGGGGTATAAATAAGTAAATATAACTTTAATGTTGAGCACCTGATTCTCAAAGTGAACATATTCCAAACACTATAATGAAAATAAATGATTTTTTTCTACCTTTGTTGTCTGGTGACTGTTTTCTGATCATGCTGGTGCAGTATCTGATTCTGCTGCTATCTGTCCTCTTAACTCCGTTTCCAGGGCTTCCTTTCCATTTATTTCTTTCTTCCTTTCTTCTTCATTTCTGGTCCTCAGCTTCTGCCTATTTTCTTCATCCATGTGCAGTTTTTCTCCTCTCTTCCTTTCCCCTCATCTCCTTCCTCACTCTTTCCTCCCCTCCATCCATGTCCAGCATTTCTTTTCTCTCCCCTGCCCTCCATCCACCCAGTCCAGCAGTGACCCTCCTCTCCCTGCCCCCATACCCAGTGGCCCTCTTTCCCCTGCCCTCCATCCACCCAGTCCAGCAGTGACCCTCCTCTCCTGCCCCCCCATACCCTGGCCCTCCTTTCCCCTGCACTCCATCCACTTAGTCCAGTAGTGACCCTCCTCTCCCCTGCCCCCATGCCCAGTGGCCCTCCTTTCCCTGCCCTCCATCCACCCAGTCCAGCAGTGACCCTCCTCTCCCCTCCCCCCATACCCAGTGGCCCTCTTTCCCCTGCCCTCCATCCACTCAGTTCAGCAGTGACCCCCTCTCCCCTGCCCCCATACCCAGTGGCCCTCCTTTCCCCTGCCCTCCATCCACTTAGTCCAGTAGTGACCTCCTCTCCCCTGCCCCCATGCCCAGTGGCCCTCCTTTCCCCTGCCCTCCATCCACCCAGTCCAGCAGTGACCCTCCTCTCCCCTGCCCCCATACCCAGTGGCCCTCCTTTCCCCTGCCCTCCATCCACTTAGTCCAGCAGTGACCCTCCCTCCCCTCCCTTCATTCCGCCCTCTCCCCGTTCCTTCTCCTCCCCCCCCCCCAGCGAGCCAGTTCTCCTCCCTCCCTCCGGATCCGTCCCTCACCAACGATCTTAATTTTTCACCTGCCCGGCCCGCTAGCGCTGACTCTCCACTGCCGGTTCACGCTTCAAAATGGCGCCGAGACTTCTCGCGAGGCCGCCTCTGAAAGTCTTAGCGGCCATTTTTAAAGCGCGAACCAGCAGGGGAGAGAGCGCTAGCGCCTAGCGGGCAGGCAAAGGATTCGAAGATCAGGTCGGTGAGGGACGGATACGGAGGGAGGGAGGAGAGCCGGCTCACGGGGGGGCCAGGGGGGAGGAGAAGGAACGGGGAGAGGGTGGGGTGTAGGGAGAGCTGCCTGTTGCCAGCCCTGCGTTTGGGGGGGCATTGCCCCCCTCGCCCCCCCTCTACGCCCATGGTTATCAGGATTATTTTTTTCAAAAATTTGAAACATTATTTACGTATGCTTTATGATGAAGACCACTGACCACTTTAGTAGACACCCTCTGCACTGACTCCTATCCTTGAGAAGGTGCGGTCTTCAGATGCACCCAGTACTTTATCCCACCAGAAGTTATACAGATGCACTATCTCTTCTGTTTTCCTGCTGGTTATTCATTTCCTATGTGCCAAGCCCACCTTGCTTTTACATTTTCCTTATTTATCTTTTAACTACCTTAAAAATCATCAGATACAATCATGATTTTCATGTTTACATTTTGTAGGGAAACAAGTATACCTAGTTTCTGGATGCAAAATTTTGTATTTGTAATTTGTTTGTTAAATGGATTGAGGAAAAATTGTTAGGGTTACCATATTTTTAAGGTTCTCCCAAAGATATTCATTATGTCAGCCTTTATTAGCTATGATTAGACTCACTGATGAGTCTTGAAAGAGATCTTTCTCATACACAGGCTTTTTCTATGAAACTTTCTATCAAAGTTTGTTAGAACAGTGAATGTTTATCATTTTAAAAGGTTTGTAAACTGATGTTTTATGAAATTGCTCTGTGTGATCAGTTTTTGTTTAATTTATTATGATTAGTATATCTTTTTATTGTCCTACTATTGTGATGCTAAATAAGTTTAATTTTAATGACTGTTTCTAATTAG
The DNA here is from genome assembly GCF_901765095.1 of Microcaecilia unicolor. Lineage (NCBI taxonomy): Eukaryota > Metazoa > Chordata > Amphibia > Gymnophiona > Siphonopidae > Microcaecilia > Microcaecilia unicolor. Next base: position 12,059 of record NW_021963208.1, read on the forward strand.
TATTTTCTATGCAGTGTGATATTATCATTTTAAACTGTGTTAAGTGCTATCTATATCACGTTGAGATTTTAGTAAATAGGTGGTAAGTCAATTTAAATATATAATAACAAAAAATAACTAATAGAAAATGATAATTCCATTGCTTTTGTATGATACAATTTACATATTGTGCAATTTTTTGATTGACCAGATTTTAAATATGATGAAAATTGCCCTCATTGGAGCAAACTTTGCAGGTACTTTTATCCCACAAGGTTTGCACAAGTAGTCAAAGTAAAACAGCCCATGAAATAGCATTACAAATATATAACCCTGTTTACTAAGGTGCACTAGCATTTTTAGTGCCTACACAAATTTAGAGTGTGCTGTGTAGTCACCCATAGGAATATTGTGGTGCCTACACAGCGTGCGCTAAAAATTCTACTGCACCTCTAGCACGGATTAGAAAACACGGCCCATAGCTTTAAGAAATGTCCAAAGCCTTGTGGGAGAACATGTAAGAAGATCAAAAGAAAAAAAATTATAGGTGCTCTAAATATATAGGGTCCTTTTACTAAGCTGCAACACTAGCTCATACTTACTATAAGTTGAAAGGGCTTTCTGCGGGACATGCTGATGTGTTGTCCCATGGTAAATTCCAAATGTGCACATACATACCACATGCTAAAAAATATTTGTTTTATTCACAGAGGGGGCATGTCTGGGGGTGGAGAGTGGATGTTTCTGCACTAATCAATCAGCGCATCTACATTGCCATATGCAGATTGATTAGCATGGGATTAGTGCATGAGCCATTACTGCTTACAAAATAAGTGGCCGTAAAGGGTCATGTACTAATTTTGGGTAATGGCTGCATGCTAATTGTAACATTAGCATGTGTCCATTAATTTGGAAAATAGAAAATTGACTGTTTTCTGGCTGCATTAAAAATGAACTTAGCATGTGGGAAAGACCCATGTAAGAGTGCGCTAAGGCCACTTTTTACCGCAGTTTTATAAGGACCCAAAAGTATGATCAAGTAAACTGTTAAATAGCATTATCTTGCACAAGGTGACATAAATCTAGTAAATCATGTTGTAATAATTAATCAAGGGGACACTTTTCAAAGAGATTTCCACAGGTCATAGTAAAAAAGTACTTGCAATTTTAGCTATTCCTTTACCTTAAAAAAAAAAAGTCTTTGGATGAAATTATTTTCAAGTGATCTTTCTCAGTTAAGCTCACTGATGTAGTATTGAGTAATCCAGTGTAAGGTTTTATGAATGAAATAAGCATAATTTGTAACTCTTTCCGAAGTAGTTTCCCTATGAAAATGGAATATAATTTTTATAAATAATTAAATTTAAGTATTAACAAAATCACACATTACATTTATTCCCTCCACTTTGTCATTTGAAATACTAGCTGTGAAAATAAAATGGATTTTCTATTAGAAGTGCTTTATTCTAAGCACTTAATAAGCCAAATTGACCAGTATTCTTCTTTAGGCACATACACAGTAGACAGCCTGAATTCCCAACCTGTCATCTAAGGCGCTTTTGCTAATGTGGCATTGATCTATGTACAAATCCCAAACTGTGGAGAAGTGATAGAAATATTGGCTTCAGGATGCAATAGAGGATAGCAAGATAAATCGTTTGGGTTGTCTTTTTGCAAGTTTAAGGTCAAAATTCATTCATCTTGTTGCTTTGCTCTATCCCTTTAGTGGCTTCAATTGCAGGCTTAAATATTGAATGGTGGCAGATCATTCAATATATGGGCCCTCATACTTTGGAAATGGAAGGCTTTCATGCTGAGAATAGAACTGTGTACACACAGAATGCCAGAGGTAATCGTGCTGATGATCTGTTCTGTAAGATTAATCCCTCAACAATATTATCAGGCAATTCTCAGCACATTGATTCATCTCTGATATGACATTTCTGAAACAAATGGATGTGCTAAGCATCTCTGGAATGCTAGTATGAATTTGAATTATTGTCGGAAATCTGCCTGCCTCAAAATATCAACCAGATAGGCGACCAGATGAGCAGTTTAGAAAGTTTAGTTTGATTAACGCTTGTTGACAGTGTTGTTATAGAGGTTCTTTTTCCTTAAATATCCTAAATGAGCAATAATGGCTGTCATATTTTTATTTAGTGTAAGTAACAGTGCTTTGAGGAGCCATTTAGGTCACGTAGGGGTCTTTTGCAAAGGTGCGCTAGCTTTTTTAGCGCTGGCTAATGATTAGTGCACGCTAAACGCTAGAGACGCCCATAGGAATATATGGACATCTCTAGCGTTTAGCACACGCTTATTTTAGCACTCACTAAAAACTCTAGCGCGGCTTAGTAAAAGACCCCCTTAAACAGCAAATGCACATTGTGACGTTTAGTGGAGGAGAAGCCTAGTGATTATAATAGTTACCTAAGCAAGACATGCCAGGGTTCAAACAGATGCCCTTTATGACTTTGAGTAAGTCCCTTCACTCTGTCTCCTCAGGTACAATTTACATTGTAAGCCCCTTTGGGCAGAGAAATATTTACTGTAACTGTGTCGCAACTCATTTCGAGTTCAGATTAAAAAAAAAAAAATCCAAATCCGTTACTGATGTTTCTGAAAAAGAACAAACATATCTGTTTTATTTAAAGCTATTAAGGCACAAGTGATTATATAAGAATGGTCATTTTGCCCAAGCATCCAGTGAGAACAAAGAGTTAACATTTCAGCATTGCTTTATGTTTTTAAATATCCAAAGAACATCCAGTATGCAGTGTTTGCTAGAATTTTAATACAGAAACAGAAATTTTAATATTGTCCAGAAACAATACAAGTTCCTGAAGAGTATTTACACTTGTAACTTGTATCTGATAATTTTGCCTCCCTGCTTTACATACATGTGTGTGTGTGTATATATATATATATATAAATTATTTATACCACCTGCAAGCTCAAAAGCCCAGCAAATATTTTTCTGTCCCCAGAGGGCTTGTAATCTGAGTTTGTACCTGAGGCAGCGGGGCCCTTTTACTAAAGCTTAGCATGTGCTAGGGATATCACGATGTGCTAAACGGGACATCTGATTTTTGCAGGAGCTCCCAAGCTCTCCAGCAATCTTTCCAGATTGGGCTAAATTCTGCCATTCCAGGACACACCAGTACCTTTTATTGATTTATCCTCCCCATGGATAAATGTGTCCACAAGACCCCAACTGAGATGACAGTGCAATCTGCCAAAAAAGAGAAGCTGAAACTTACACTCGCTAATGGGCCTAAGATGGTGGAGGACGTGGAGGAAGCCAAGTTCGTCAGTCCAGCACTGATTCAACAGCTCACTGATGTTGTAGTACAAGAGCTCGAAAACTCAATTTGACTTATGCGAACAATTATATCTTTATCCAGGTCAGATTTGGTAGTAGGCTCATTACTTATGAGGAGCGTCTTGGTGTTGTCAAGGACCAATCAGGCAAAGCTCAGACAGAACTAGCCATGCTAAAGGCCTCCTTAGCTCAATAGCAAGACAAACCTGAGGATTTAGAGAACCAAACTCGATGCAGCAACTTCCTTTTTCTGGGATTCCCAAAATCGGTGTGATGCAGGAATTACCACTATTGTTAGCAGAATCTGTGGTACTTCAGGAGTCAAACACCACACACCAGAATGAGAGAAAAGTCTTCTTTATTTGCCAGCAAACAAAGTAGAACATCAGCACTAGGTCTCTCCTTCTCTTCAGCTCTCTGTGTCTTGTCTCTCTCGTCTCAGCTCCTTCTCTTCTAACGTAACCTGCTTCCTTTCCCATTTATACCCTTCTAGCCCCCCCTTTCTCACCAGATGGTAAAGAATAGATTGATTACCCTGTCTTGAACTAATTATTACTTACACATTACTTAAAAATATCAGTTACATTGGTTTGAGATATTTCCTAAACTGACCTATGACCTGGGGCCTCTCAAACTAGACAATGTGGCACCTATCTCCTGCATTTTATTATTCACATAATCAGATTCCCGGTCATATGGGTTCATTGAGGGGCTAATCTTGCTTAATGGCACACAGACATGGTTTGTTATTACTTTCAGAAGACCAGTCCTACACTTAGTTATAATCCATCAAGGAGAAGAGAGTTGACTTTCCCTGACCTCTTTCACCTAGCTAGGACTGTGGATAATTCAAACCAGATGATGACCTCTTAAACTGCAGACAAAGCTCACTTGAAAAGTCAGACAAAGATGTAACACTGAATTGAAAAGATATTTTACATAGAAATAGAACTTATTAATTAAACAGAATAAAACATATTTTAAAATAAGCAGAAATCAGAATTCCTTATAAGACAAAATCTAAATTATCAAGAATATCTATCTAAACTATCTTCTTCTAAACAGCGTTCAGTCTAATCCTTTAAACTGCCTGCGAAACTGTCCAGTATGCCTTGCTCATAATGGCATCCAGATGTGGTATATATTATGAACAATCCATCACTCAAAAAGGGACAAAGAAAGTTTCATTTCTCTCTGACCTTTCTAACCTCTAGTCTAGCAAAAGCTAGACATTTGAGCAATCAAAACCAGATGGCATTCCATCACTTGCAGGACTGAACCAAACAAACAGAATTAACAAATATGATTTCTCTGCCCAGGCTGCCTCAGGTGAAGGAGGCCAGTTTGATTGGAATTCTCAGGGCCTGGCTTATTCAGAGCTGGCGCGAGATTATATGCATTTGTGCCCACTGCACATGGAAAGGGAGCATTGGTTGGGCCACCAGATGGAGGATGAGGACACCCACATGCAGTCATTGCATGTTTCCTTAATTTTCGCCATAAGGAACTGGTGCTCCAGGCATATCGATGCCTATGAGAGGTTAAGTATGAAGGGAGATGATTCTTATAGTTCAGGAATATTCGGCAGAGGTAGCAACCCAAAGGCAAACTTTTGGCCCTTTATATAAAATTGGCAGAGAAAAGCATCTGCTTTACGCTGCAATTCCCTGCCCGCCTACAAATCATTCATAATGGAGTCCCGCATGCATTTTCTACCCCCAGTTTCGCTCCTTTTCTTCCATAGTGGAGTGAGAAACTGTTTGTTGAAGTGGAGGGACTACATAAGACTATTGTAAACTTTGGTGTGATTTGGTGTGGAACCTGGGTATTCTTTGGTACAAATTCAGGATGAGAGGATGGGTGGGTATGGTTAAGCAAGAGTGATCCATACTTCATTTCATTTTACTTATTATACCGCCTTTGCTAACTGGCAGACCAAGGTGGATCACAGTCTAGAATTACAAAACAAATGGAAAAAGAACTACAATATTGTGATAGGAGAGAAACTCATACACACAGGGGTAAAACTAGAAAAGAGAACTAAAGTGCAAGGAATAAGCTAGTGATTATGGGTGATTTTGTAATTCATTGAAATTTACTTTTTTTTTTAGCTCAATCTTCAACAATGTTAGAACTCACAGCTAGGGCCCTGTTTACTAAGCTATGCTAGAGGCACGTTAGTGTTTTTAGCGTCACTAGTCATTAGCACACACTAACTGTGTAGGTGTCCACAATATTTCTATGGGTGCCTACATAGTGCGCGCTAATTTTGTTCACATGCTAAGAATGCTAGTGTCCCTTATATTTCACTTCTTTTTGACACCCCAATGAATTTTCCCCTATTACTTCCTATTTAATATTTTTATGATGTGTTCTTTAAATGTAATTTTTTTCTTTTCTTTTACGTTTATATTGTAAGCCACATTGAACCTGCGTTCCACTTGGGCTATTGTGGCATTTAATAAATCAATCAGTGCTGATAATGTGATGTTAACAAGCAATTATCAACACTAATTGGCATTACTTAGAATTTACATGCAGTACCTGCTAAGCAAATTCTAGTGCGAACTGACGAAAAAGGAGCATGGCTATGGGCATGGAATGGATAGGTCGTGGGCATTCTAGAAAACTATGTGCAGAGTTATAGACTATACCTGTTCTGCACCTAACTTAGGCACCGGTATTTATACCAAGTTTTACTTGGTGTAAATGGTTGTGCCATGAGTTAGGTGCAGTCATAGCCTCTTGGCGTATTCTATATACCGCGCAGAAATTTAGGTTTATTCTACAATTACACCTAAATTAAGGCATGCTTTATAGATTCGCTTTGGTGAATTTCATTTTGGCGCCACATTTTTAGGCATGATATATAGAATGTAGTCCTATGTGTTTTTAGTTGCACGGGGAGTCATTTTATTACAATGGGTCAGTAATGTTACTCCCAATCGGACTCGGTGGTTAAGCTTACTTTAGTCTGTTATGATTCTGGAATGCCACAGGGCAGGTTGTAATCACCCCACATGCTGGAGGAAATTTCAGAAGATTTGGTAACCTTTATAGTCAGTAATGCCACATAGAGCACGCATCTGGATTTGGAACTGTTTACTATCTAACCATGAGGACAAACTACTTGGCTCACTTGCTTCATGTACACTTTCAGACTTGGATAAGAGTACACCGAGGGGTCCATTTACTAAGGTGTGCCGAAAAGTGGCCTGCGCTGGTGTAGACACATGTATTGGACACGTGCAGGTCCATTTTTCAGCGCACCTGCAAAAAAGGCCTTTTTGTTAGATGAAAATAGATGTGCGGCAAAATTAGATATGCGGCAAAATAAAAATTGGCGTGCATTCATTTTGGGCCTGAGACCTTACCGCCACCCATTGACCTAGCGGTAAAGTCTCACGCATTAACTGGGCGGTAATTATCAACGTGCGTACAATTCTGATTACCGCCTGGTTAGCGCCACACACCAGAAATTTTCTGGGGCGCGTAGTGCACGCTTAGAAAGTGAAATTACCGCCGGGCCACGCAACTTAGTAAAAGGACCCCCAAGCTTGGAAGTATGACTCGTCACATGATGTGGGGGGGGGGGGGGTTGGGGGATTGTAGGGAAGGGAATGGGAGGTTTGTATTGAGAGAGGAAGGGGTGAAAACATTGAAAAATCTACTGTGATGTTTATTATTCTGTTTGCTATATTCTTCTCAATAAAAATTATAGTAACAAAACAAAACTTAGAATGTGCTAATGGATTTAGAGGCTCCTTTTCAAAGCACATAGACTTACAAAGTTTCAAAGGTTCCTATGGAACTTTGTAAGTCTATGTGCTTTGAAAATGAGCCTTTTAGTATGCTAAATGTGTATCTTGGCATTTAGTGCATGCTAAGCTTTAGTAAACGGGCCCCTAAGTGGCTTGCCCAAGATTACAGGAAGCTGCAGTGAGATTTGAACTGGGCTCCACTGGTTCTATGCCAACTGCTCTACCCATTAGACTACTCCTCCACTCAGGAGTTTAGGAGACTGTAGAAGACAACAGAATTGAATAAAATATATATTTACAAGATATAATCCTATGGGAAGTGACTTTAAAAACTTAAAAAAAAACATCATTTATGGGAAAATTTGCCCTTTGCCCCCAATCTGTTTTTTTTAAAGGCCATTTTTTGTACAGCCAGAAAATAGCCTATTTTCAATGGCCATGTGCTATTTTTGCCATGAGTGCATGGGCCATAAAAAAAAACAAATTAGCACATAAGCACTTACTGATACCTATTTTGTAGGTGGTAAGAGCTCATGTGCTAATCAGTTAGCACAGAGTAATGTAGCTGTGCTGACAGTGTAGAAATTCCCACTCTCCACCTTCCCAGCGCAACCCCTCTGCAGAAAATAAAAAATGTATATATATTTCAGGGCGCAGTTTGTATGTGCAGATCTCAAGCTTACTGTAAGACATCTGAGTGTGTCCTGCAGTAAGCTGTTTTAAGCTGTGATAAATGTGTGCTAGTGTTTACTGCTACTTAGTAAACTGAGCCTTTAATTTGCTTCTTATTTAGTTGTCTTGATAACTAATATATTAATTTAAAAAAAGTGTCAATTTTATTTTTAAAAGGTAAGTTTGTATGCGTTTTGATTGTATTAATTCCTTCTTTGATCATTTTCCTGGTTCTCATTTTATTTTCCCCATAGCACATTGCTTTATTTTATCACACTTTCCGGTAAAGGCTGTGCAAAAATATGTTTACATAATTTATACATAAGTTAATTTGCCCAGTTACAGATATTGGTAACATGTTAATAAAGGTCAACAAATAAGTTGCCGATGACACCTTTTTATTGAACTAAAAATAAATTGTGACTTTCCTTTGACAGCTGTGCTCTTTGTAGGCCAACACAAAATGAGCTAAGCATGGTTAATCTATTGGCAGATGTGTGAGAGAGTTGACAAAAAAGCAGTACTGAATGGATTCTCCTGCAGGTGTAAATTCTGATGCACATCTCTGCTGATCTCCTCACTTCTCTGCTAATACATTGAATTCCCTCCCTTTGGCACACAATCCCTTCTGTTTTACAGCCCTTTCCAACTTTGAAATGCACCATTGCAATGCAGTCTGTGATCGAGCTATATGCTTGGACAGTTCCATGCTTAGTCCGTGTTGTATTTGCTTGAGGAAGGGAGCATAGCCTAAACTTATTTGACCAGCTCTGTTTCTGCACATTACTTTATTCAAGGTGTATCAGCGTAAGAGTTCAAACTTTCGGTTCTACAGCACTTCTAGGCAAGAACTCAGAAGTCCTTGGAAACACTCTTCCACAACTGGTATAGAGCTGGCAATAGGAGGGAATTAGTGGCTCTTTGGACTGTGTCTTCCTCCCCCCTCTGTTCCCCAGAGCCGGAGTCATGATTTAAATCATGTGGCTCCATCATGTTTTTCACGATTAGAAGCCACATTTCTGGGCCAGAGCTGTCTCTGCTCCCTCTACACACCAGCCAGCTTGTAGTCAAGAATAGGGGAAATTGGTTTGAGGTAATGGGAAAATGTGCTTGCATGGGAGGAGGGGGCGGGGACTAAGGGGAAATTGTCCGAAGAGGTTGCGAGAACAAAGGTTAGCTTTGGAGGAATGATTGTAACGAGATTAAAGCAAAAAATGAATGTGTAGTGGTCAGCATTTAGGGGCCCTTTTACTAAAGGGTTGGTGCGTGGCAATGGGCTTAGTAGTTCCCACCCCTAGAGTGTGCCATTTCCAGCACTACAGAAATATTTTCCATATTTTCCACCACAAGAGGAAAAATAGATCCGGCAATATTCTGGCAACAGATCTACCGCGACGGATGGACAATAAAAATGGACACAAACCAATTCCTCCTGGAATGGGACGACAGATGCAGAATAACACTAGGTAATATTGCCCCAACTCAAACCAGAACCTCATATAGGAAGAAATCAAATCCATGGTTTACCGAAGAACTGAAAAAACTCAAAACACAAGTTAGAAGGCTAGAACGTGCATGGAACAAAAAGAAAGATGACCCAACACTTAGTGCATGGAAACAACTTCAAAGAAAATATAAATATACCATAAGACAAACCAATAGACTATTCTATAAAAACGAAATCGGACCTGTTACAATTCGACATGTAAAGCGCCTTCGATATGGTTGATCATGGAATACTATTACGGAATCGGAGGAAATGTTCTCTACTGGTTCAAAGGTTTCCTAACCACACGGTCATACCAAGTTACATCTAATTTAACTACATCAGCTACATGGATACCTGAATGTGGTGTTCCACAAGGATCCCCCTCTCACCAACTCTATTCAACTTAATGATGATACCATTGGCAAAACTACTATCAAATCAAAACCTTAACCCAAACATATATGCAGACGATGTAATGATCTACATTCCATTTAAACAAGATTTAAAGGAAATTTCCAATGACATCAACCAAAGCCTAAACATTATGCACACATGGGCAGACGCATTCAAGCTGAAACTCAATGCAGAAAAAACCCAATGCCTAATACTCACCTCACAATATAACACGAGCAAATTCACCACCATTGAAACACCAAAACTGAATCTTCCAATTTCGAACACCCTAAAAATTCTTGGGGTTACCATTGACCGACACCTAACACTTGAGAACCACGCGAAAAATATAACCAAGAAGATGTTCTACTCAATGTGGAAACTAAAAAGAATAAGACCTTTTTTCCCAAGATCTGTCTTCCGCAACCTAGTACAATCAATGGTACTTAGTCATCTAGACTACTGCAATGCACTCTACGCTGGCTGCAAAGAACAAATAATCAAGAAACTTCAGACAGCCCAGAACACGGCAGCTAGACTCATATTCGGTAAAACAAAATATGAAAACGCCAAACCTTTACGAGAAAAATTGCACTGGCTACCACTCAAAGAACGTATCATGTTCAAAATTTGCACCTTAGTTCACAAAATCATTCACGGAGAAGCACCAGCCTACATGTCAGATCTGATAGACTTACCACCCAGGAATGCTAAAAAGTCATCCCGTACATTCCTTGATCTTCACTTCCCAAATTGTAAAGGTCTCAAATACAACTAATGCATGCATCAACATTTTCTACCTGAGTACACAATTCTGGAATGCGCTGCCGCGAAACCTAAAAACGACCTATGAACAAGTTAACTTCCGAAGTCTACTGAAGACCCACCTCTTCAATAAGACATACAAAAATGATCAACAAACATGAACGCTATACACATATCCAGAAATGCCCCAACCTTATTTGGTTGTCAAACTACTACCATCTTCTTTCTCAGCATCATGTTACTATCATCTTTCTTCTCAGTTTCATGCTACCCAAAAACCTTTTGTTATCACTAAATGCACACTTTCCTTAATTCTTATACTCCTCCTATATATCTCTTATTATGTTTGCTTGTTATAATATTACCATGTCCTTTTACTATCATGTACCAAAACACTTCTGCTATTACTAAATGTATAATTCCTTATGTATTACAATTATTCATGATGTATTGTAAGCCACATTGAGCCTGCAAAGAGGTGGGATAATGTGGGATACAAATGCAACTAATAATAATAATACCTTGCGGTAATCAAGCAATGCCACGTGCTGCTCAGTTACTGCTGGGTTAGCACAGGAGTCCATACTGCCACCTCACTGGGTGGCAGTAAGTGTTCCCCCTCCGAAATGGCCATGCGGTAAGTGGTTCCCTTACTGCACGCCCATTTCTTGTTGAGAAAAAAAGACAGCCTTTTACCCACTGCGGTGAAAGGGGGCCTCAATGCTAGCCCAGGGCCCCCGTTTACTGCAGCTTAGTAAATGGACCCCTAAGTGAAGTTGCTGCATTTATTGGGAATGATTCACTGTCCCTTATATGATGGCCCCACCACACTAAAATACTGATGAAAAAACATGTTTAAGAATTATCATCATTATGAGTTTATTATGAATAGCATAGATCATTATATTTTATTATTATGGCTAGAATGCTTTAGTGGTTTTTATTTTATAAAGACAACATAAGCCTGTATATGTCTTTAAAAATGGGCTCCTAGAATAACCTCAACAGAAAATTACCCTTGCTCCAAGGCCAAATGCATTATCCTCTGAATTCTATATAGTGCACCAAATGTCAGGCACCTAAATTTTGACACTCAAAAGGAAGATAATGGAAGTTAAGGGGCCCTTTTACTAAGCCCCATAGGTGCGTACGCGTGTCCTATGTGCATCAGTTTTTAACTACCGCCTGGCTATTTGTGGCCCGGCTTTAATTTCATTTTTTATGTGTGTCCACTATGTGCACCAGAAAATTTCCAGCACATAGCGTTAATCGGCATTGTACGCGCGTGGATCATTACTGCCTAGTTAACACATGAGATCTTACTGGTAGGTCAATGGGTGGCGGTAAGGGCTCAGGCCCAAAATGGATGCATCCCAATTTTTACTTTGCCACGTGTCCATTTTCGCCCCCCAAAAAAGGCCTTTTTTTGTAGGTGTGCGGAAAAATGGACCTGCACGCGTCCAATACACATGTCTATACCTGCGCAGGCCATTTTTCGGCACACCTTAGTTAAAGGACCCCTGAGTGCCAAAATGGGAATTGCAGTTAGGCTGCTAAGCGCAATTAGGTGCTATTGTATAACTTGACGCCTTTCAGGTAAATACAAAGAGGGTGTTTACATGGGAGGGGCATGGATGGGTCATGGGCATTCCAGTTATTTAAATGTATGCTTTACTGAATACTGTCAGTTTGGCACCTAGCTGCTGCAATTAGGCGTGCCCATGTACACCAGCCATACAGCAAGTGGAAGTGGTGGTGCCTAAATGTAGGTGTCTAATTGCTGATTTATGCTATAAAGGATTGGGGGGGGGGTCCTTTTACTAAGCTGTGGTAAAGGGGCTCGCACTAGTGTTGGGGGCCATTTTTTTGCCTCTTGCAGAGGCCTTTTTACTGCAGGTGGATAAAAAGGCCAAAACAGTAAATGGTCATGCAGGTAAAATTTCACTTACTGCGTGATCATGCAGGGGAGAGCACTTACCGCCACCCACGCTAACTTGGCGATAACTGGGCATGCACAGTGCTGCCAGGTTAGCGCCTGTAGAAATATTTTCTAAATATTCCGCTAGTGTCGGAAATGCCGAGCGCTGGGGGTATAACTACCGCCAGTTCCTGCGTTGGGCTGGTGGTAGCTCCAGATTGGCACACAGTAAGTCCACGATGGGGATTACCGCTTTGTAAAAGGGCCCCTGGGTGCACAAATTTGCCGTTATAGAGTATTTTGTTTAGCGCTAGATTTTGTGTGCCTAACTTTTAGTTCCCTTTATAGAATTGCCAGGTATGTGCATGTACTCAATGTGAGCATCACATATTTTATAAAGTTTGTATATAATTTGCAATTCTGCTCCTGCTCCACCAAACCTTTACCCCCAAGAACAACTATGTGTGGTGTGTAAAAGTACGTATGCGGTTGTCAGCACATATACTTGTACATGCATAGTTACATGTACAATTATATAATACAGTAGTTCCCAAATCCTGGAGGCACTCCAGCCAGTCAGGTTTTTGAGATATCCACAATGAATATTCATGAGAGAAGATCTGCATGCAGTGGAGGTAGTGCATTCAAATATCTGTCATGAATATTCATTGTGGATATCTCAAAAACCTACTGGCTAGTGTGCCTCCAGGACCAGGTTTGGGAACCACTGGTATAATATCTATTTCCCACAGGTAAACCATGCTTTACACATAGCAAATGCTTTTTAAATTACCCTTATGGGCAGCAACTTAAAAAACATTTGTATAGGGCAGCTTAGTTACTGGTGCCTGCAGGTTATGGAGTGTTGACATGACTGCTTATCTGTATTTCTCTATAAGGAGAAAGATATGATAAGAATATTTCCTAAAGGTTGACACACAAAAATATAAGATTTCTGCAAAAGAAAGAGGAGTAAAAACTGTGGGATACAGGAAAAAAGAGCATCAGTTGCAACAAATTGTAGGGTCCTTTTACAAAGGCATGCTGAAAAATGGCCTGGGGTAGTGTAAACGCGGGTTTTGGGTGTGCACAGAATCATTTTCAGCTCACCTGTAAAAATTCTTTTGTTAAATTTTCACGGCAAAATCAAAATTGCTGCTCGTCCCTTTTAGGTCTGAGATCTTACCGCCAGCCATTGACCTAACGGTAAAGTCTCACGCTGGTAACAGGGCGGTACATGGCCTACAAGCGCCAAATGCCACTTGGTGCATGTCCGTTATCATGGCCGAAAATACAAATTATTTTCGGATGTGCGCCAAAATGAATTACCGCAAGAGCCATGCAGTAGCTGTGCAGTAACTGCATTTTGGCGCATGTTGGGTGCGCATGGACGCTTACGCATCTTAGTAAAAGGGCCCCTGCATGTTGTTTTGCTACTAGAAAGCAAAGCTATACCCACAGGTCCATAAATAAATGTTAACTAGATAGAGTCAGGTATTTCCATCTCTTCCTTCTGGTAAATAGCAATATGAAACAGACTTTCCTATGACCCTGACTGGTCACTGTTGGAGGCAGGATGCTGGACTCAATGGAGCATTATTTAGACTGAGCCAGCATGGTAGCTTTTCTGTTCCTAATGTTTATGAGTGGCAAGAGTTGCCAATGTAGATGTTCTAAACGTGTCTTTACAAACAAATATTGTTGTATCTGTTTTCTTTTATTATTCCCACTGATTCCTTGGTACGCCTAAGTGTTTGGAAGCCATTCAAACAAGACAATATGGTGAACTTGGCAAACTGACATGACAGAGAATCCACCGTATGCTTCTTCTGCTCAGTTTGTGAGAGTGGTGACATCTTGAGAAAGGAATAATGAAAATCATGCAAGTTGTAATGAAACTGATAATGTTTTACATAGTTCGGAGCAAGAACTAATTTAAAAATGCATACTATTTTGCTATTCCTTAAATTAAATTTCTTGTAGGTTAGGATTTTCACTGAAAGGCTGATCACATACAGCTTTGAGTGTTATACATTATACTTGTTTCTGTGGGCCTCGTGAACTAAAGTGAAAAGGTGGCAACTTAATGTAACAAAACTTTTAGCTCTTATTTAACCAAATATACTTCTAGGCAGATCACAGCATAAAAATATTACAAACAGTATACCAGAAAGAACAGCATATACATCAAATTAAACAAACCTCCTATAACTACCCTAATCAATCTCTTCCTTCTTCTCTTCCTTAATCGCTACACATTATTAACTGTATTTGATATCCTGAAATGACAATATTAACAAATCTATGTAAGCCACATTGAGCCTGCAAATAGGTGGGGGAATGTGGGATACAAATGCAATAAATAAAAACAAAATTATATATCCGATCAGTCCATCACAATATTAGGTTCTAAAAAACTTTTGAAATAACAATAGGGCCCATTTACTACGCTGCACTGAAAGGGGGCCTGTGTTAGTGGCAGCAGCTGTTTTTGCCATGTGCTAGGGCCTCTTTTTACCACAGCAGGTGAAAAGGCCAAAAAATGAAATGGCTGTGCGGTAAGTTTGCACTTGCCACACGGCCATTTCTGTGTGTGTGGGGGAGAGCACTTACCACCACCCATAGGCGGTCGGTGGCCCAACTGTTTGGGGAGGCTAAAGGAGGCGTGGTTAGGGGTGGGGCCCGGGGTGGAGCTTAAATCCATAATTGTCTGATAACACACAGAAAAAAAATAAATAAAAATAAAAGTCACAATTTATACCTTTTATTAAATTTAGATATTAGATATGTATCATATGTCAAAGAATAAAGTGGTTGCTCAAAGCATATACTAACCACAATCGCTCAACTGCAAAACACGATGCACAACTTTGTGCAAAAACACACTCAGAACCTTACTGTACCATAAATATTACACTGGGCAGAACCTAATATACCAATATACCACCCATACGGAAAATGCAGACCGTCAACAATATGAAACAAGGGATCATAATATCACAATTCTCATGTACAGCCACAAAACATCCTAATTCATGTTTAATGTGGGATGAAATGCCATAAATAAGTAAATAAATATAAACTTTTAATGTTGAGCACCTGATTCTCAAAGTGGACATATTCCAAACACTATAATAAAAATAAAATGATCTTTTCTACCATTGTGTCTGGTGACTTTGTTTTTCTGATCATACTGGCCCAGTATCCGATTGTGCTGCTATCTGTCCTCTTAACTCCATTTCCAGGGCTTCCTTTCCATTTATTTCTTTACTTTCCGCCTTTCTTCTTCATTTGTTGTCCTACATCCATAAGTAAAAGCTGGGTCTTCCGCAGACTTGACTGTCCAGTGGATTCAGCTTCTGCCTATTTTCTTCATCCATGTGCAGTTTTTCTATTCTCTTCCTTTTCCCTTATCTCATCTCCTTCCTCACTCTTCCCTCCCCCTCCATCCATTTCTTCTCTCTCCCTTCCCTCTCCTCCATCCATGTCCAGCAACCCTCCTCTCCCCTCCATCCACCCATATCCAGCAACTCTCCTCTCCTCTCCCCTGCCCTCCCTCCCTCCATCCATCCATCCAACCCCAGCGATTCTCTTCTCTCCCCTGCCCCCCTACATCCACCCATGTCCAGCAACCTCCTCTCCCGCTGCCCTCCCCTCCATCCACCATGTCCAGCAACCCTGCTCTCCCCACCATCCACCCATGTCCAGCAGCCCTCCTCTCCCCCCTGCCCTCCCTGCCCACCAGCGACTCTTCTCTCCCCTGCCCCCCCCTCCAGCTAGCCATAGCTTTACTACTACTACTACTATTTAGCTTTCGCTTTCTCCTCCCCCCGGGGTCCTGCCTCTCATCCATCCGCGTGGTCGCTCGTTTTTAAAGCCTGAGGCGTTCTCCCTCCGATGCCGACGATTCACATAGCCAGCCTTAATCTGCCTGCCTCGGAGCCTCTCCCTCAGACACATCCCACCTCCTCTAATGCAACTTCTTGTCTTACGCAGAGGTGGGGACGCGTCTGAGGGAGAGGCTCCAACCCAGGCAGATTAAGGCTGGCTATGTGATTCGCCGGCGTGACGTCAGAGGGAGAACGCCTCAGGCCGGAGTGACCACGCGGATGGGTGAGAGCGGGGGGGGGGGGGGGGGAGGTGCAAGACTCGCGCGGGAGGGGGGAGGAGGCAGCATTTGGTGCTTAGGCACCATCTCTTTTAAAGATCTGTTTGAGCCCCACCAGACTAGCAGCCAATGGAAGTCCACGATTGGGCTGAGGAGGCTTAGCCTCCCCAAGCCTGTTATACAGGGCATCTATGCCACCACCGCTGGGTAACTGCTGCGGTAAAAAAATACTGAACAATTTTCTGTATAGCCAGAAATGGTGCTCAGTGAGGGGCGGAACTACTGCTGGCACCCGCGTTGGGCCTGTGGTACATAAGTACATAAGTACATAAGTAATGCCATACTGGGAAAGACCAAGGGTCCATCGAGCCCAGCATCTTGTCCATGACAGCGGCCAATCCAGGCCAAGGGCACCTGGCAAGCTTCCCAAACGTACAACATTCTATAAATGTTATTCCTGGGATTTTGGATTTTTCCAAGTCCGTTTAGTAGCGGTTTATGGACTTGTCCTTTAGGAAACCGTCCAACCCCTTTTAAACTCTGCTAAGCTAACCGCCTTCACCACATTTTCCGGCAATGAATTCCAGAGTTAATTACACGTTGGGTGAAGAAAACTTTTCTCCGATTTGTTTTAAATTTACTACACTGTAGTTTAATCGCATGCCCCCTAGTATTTTTGGAAAGCGTGAACAGACGCTTCACATCCACCTGTTCCACTCCACTCATTATTTATATACCTCTATCATGTCTCCCCTCAGCCGTCTCTTCTCCAAGCTGAATAGCCCTAGCCTCCTTAGTCTTTCTTCATAGGGAAGTCGTCCCATCCCTGCTATCATTTTAGTCGCCCTTCGCTACACCTTTTCCAATTCTACTATATCTTTCTTGAGATGCGGCGACCAGAATTGAACACAATACTCAAGTTGCGGTCGCACCATGGAGCGATACAACGGCATTATAACATCCTCACACCTGTTTTCCATACCTTTCCTAATAATACCCAACATTCTATTCGCTTTCCTAGCTGCAGCAGCACTCTGAGCAGAAGGTTTCAGTGTGTTATCGACGACGACACCCAGATCCCTTTCTTAGTCTGTAACTCCTAACGTGGAACCTTGCATGACGTAGCTATAATTCGGGTTCTTTTTTCCCCACATGCATCACCTTGCACTTGCTCACATTAAACGTCATCTGCCATTTAGCCGCCCAGTCTCCCAGTCTCGTAAGGTCCTCTTGTAATTTTTCACAATCCTGTCGCGAGTTAACGACTTTGAATAACTTTGTGTCATCAGCAAATTTAATTACCTCGCTAGTTACTCCCATCTCTAAATCATTATAATATATTAAAAAGCAGCGGTCCTAGCACAGACCCCTGAGGAACCCCACTAACTACCCTTCTCCATTGTGAATACTTCCCATTTAACCCCACTCTCTGTTTCCTATCCTTCAACCAGTTTTTAATCCACAATAGGACATTTCCTCCTATCCCATGACCCTCCAATTTCCTCTGTAGCCTTTCATGAGGTACCTTGCCAAATGCCTTTTGAAAATCCAGATACACAATATCAACCGGCTCCCTTTTGTCCACATGTTTGTTTACTCCTTCAAAGAATTGAAGTAAATTAGAGGCAGATGCACTAAAGCTAAATGAGCCTTTAATGACTCTCCAACGAGGAAAATTTGATCCGTTGCATGCATCAAAGGGCTTTTACCGTGGAAGCCAGCAGCTAACGAAAACGGAATGGAGATGAGCAATTAGTGTGAAAACCCCATTGAAACGACATGCACTAACCTTTTCCGATTGCCTTTACGCAGGAAAAAGGCAGGAAAACTAACGAGAGGTCTGGACCACTCGTTAGGTCAGTTCTGTGGCAGGAAAAAATCATTAAGAGAAAAAATAAACAAACTTTGAGCCAATCCCAGCGCATTAGCAGAGCTAAAAGCGCTGTGATTGGTCCAAAGGACGTCAGAAAAACAAAAATAAATAAAAATAAAAAAAGGATCGGGAGGGGGCAAGGGCGCTCATCAGGAGCGTCCTGTACTGATGGCCTTGCCCCCCCCCCCCCCGCTGTGCCCCCCCCCCCGCTGCTCGCCACTTTCCGCCGCTCCCCCCACCCCGAAAAAGCAAAATTCGAGCAGCCCCTGCCCCCTTCCTTCCTCACTACTCTGTCACCTCAGCTCCGCCTCCCGACATCCTCCGTCCTGTGCCCCGCCCCCTTTTGGGGTCGTCGCCGCCATTCCCCTCTTCCATCGGGCCCCCCTCCCTCTTACCGGGCCCGTGCAGCGCCTCTCTCCTCTGTCCGAAGGCGCTGCACGGGCAAGAAGAAAGCTGATGGCTGCCTTCGCCCAGCTTCGATGGCGCGTCTTTCTCCTGCTGGGCCCGCCCCTGTCTGACGTCAGTAACCTACGTAGGTTACTGACGTCAGACAGGGGCGGGCCCAGCAGGAGAAAGACGCGCCATCGAAGCTGGGCGAAGGCAGCCATCAGCTTTCTTCTTGCCCGTGCAGCGCCTTCGGACAGAGGAGAGAGGCGCTGCACGGGCCCGGTAAGAGGGAGGGGGGCCCGATGGAAGAGGGGAATGGCGGCGACGACCCCAAAAGGGGGCGGGGCACAGGACGGAGGATGTCGGGAGGCGGAGCTGAGGTGACAGAGTAGTGAGGAAGGGAGGGGGACCGGGGCAGCTAGCATTTTGCTTTTTCGGGGTGGGGGGAGCGGCGGGAAAGTGGCGAGCAGCGGGGGGGGGGGGGCAAGGCCGTCCGTACAGGACGCTCCTGATGAGCGCCCTTGCCCCCTCCCGACCCTTTTTTTTTATTTTTGTTTTGATTTGATTTGGGAGCCATGTGCTTGTGATTTGACTGTGTTTTGACTGTTTGTGGCATGCGCAGAGCAGCTAACATAACGCTTGGCTGCTCTGCGCATGATTTGGGGGCCGATTAACGATGTGTATTGTGATTCTTTGGTACATTGTACGTTTCAATACCGATCTCAGCATGTGTGACTTTTTTTTTTGGTGCATTTTTCGTTATTTTAAAATCGTTAGGGACTTTAACGATTTAGATTTTTTTACGTTTGGTTGCTGCATCTGCCTCTTAGTCAGGCAAGATTTCCCCACACAAAAGCCGTGCTGACTCGGTCTCAGTAATCCATGTCCTCGGATGTGCTCTGTAATTTTGTTTTTAATAATAGCCTCTACCATTTTCCCCGGCACCGACGTCAGACTCACCGGTTTATAATTTCCCGGATCTCCCCTGGAGCCTTTTTAAAAAATGGGCGTTACATTGGCCACCCTCCAATCCTCCGGTACCACGCTCGATTTAAGGATAAGTTGCATATCACTAGCAGTAGCTCCGCAAGCTCATTTTTCAGTTCTATCAGTACTCTAGGATAGAACTGAAAAATGAGCTTGCGACTCGTCCGGAGAAACTTACTGACTTCACGGTAAACCTGGAGGACGTAATGGGGCAGTTCGGCAAACTGAAGAGTAGCAAATCTCCTGGACTGGATGGTAGTAAAAGGGACCCCAAGTTTTTACAGTGCTTCCTTGTAAGTGCCCTGATACTGTGTGGAGCATGTCTATTCTATAATGGTATCTGGGTATCTAGATTCTCTTTCCTATCCAAGATACTTGAATGTGCTGTTCACCGCTGTTGCCTTAACTTTCTTTCATCTCAAGCTATTCTTGATCCACTTCAATCTGGCTTTCACCCCCTTCATTCAACTGAAACAGCGCTTGCCAAAGTCTCCAATGATCTGTTTCTGGCCAGATCCAAAGGTCTCTATTCTATCCTCATGCTTCTCGATCTATCTGCTGCTTTTGACACTGTTGATCACAGCCTACTCCTTGATACGCTGTCCTCATTTGGATTTCAGGGCTCTGTTCTTTCCTGGTTTTCTTCTTATCTCTCCCAGCATACCTTT
Organism: Microcaecilia unicolor; assembly: GCF_901765095.1. Classification (NCBI taxonomy): domain Eukaryota; kingdom Metazoa; phylum Chordata; class Amphibia; order Gymnophiona; family Siphonopidae; genus Microcaecilia; species Microcaecilia unicolor. Next base: position 32,378 of record NW_021963208.1, read on the forward strand.
AGTGTATACTCTAGTGGATCCTCCTCTACTTCTATCCCACGGTCAGTTGGTGTACCTCAGGGATCTGTCCTGGGACCTCTTCTTTTCTCCATCTATACTTCTTCCCTTGGTACTCTGATCTCATCCCATGGTTTTCAGTATCATCTTTGCGCTGATGATTCCCAGATCTACCTCTCCACACCAGAAATCTCAGCCGATATCCAGGCCAAAGTATCAACCTGCCTGTCTGACATTGCTGCCTGGATGTCTCAGCGCCATCCGAAACTAAACATGACCAAGACGGAGCTTCTTATCTTTCCCCCTAAACCAACCTCTCCTCTTCCCCATTCTCTTTTTCTGTGGATAACACTCTCATCCTTCCTGTCTCATCAGTTCGTAACCTTGGGGTCATCTTCGACTCCTCCCTCTCCTTCTCTGCACATATTCAGCAGACTGCTAAAACCTGTTGTTTCTTTCTCTATAATTTCAGCAAAATTCGCCCTTTCCTTTCTGAGCACACTACCAAAACCCTCATCCACACTCTTATCACCTCTCACTTAGACTGTGGCAACTTGCTTCTCACAAGTCTCCAACTTAAGCCACCTCTCTCCTCTTCAATCTATTCAAAATTCTGCTGCACGACTAATATTCCACCAGTGTCGTTATGCTCATATTAGCCCTCGCCTCAAGTCACTTCACTGGCTTACTATCCGTTTCCGCATACAGTTCAAACTCCTCTTATTGACTTATAAGTGCATTCACTCTGCAGCTCCTCAGTACCTCTTCACTCTCATCTCTCCCTTCATTCCTCCCCGGGAACTCCGTTCACTGGGTAAAACTCTCTTATCTGCACCCTTCTCCTCCACCGCTAACTCCAGACTCCGTTCCTTTTATCCTGCTGCACCATATGCCTGGAATAGACTTCCTGAGCCGGTACGTCAAGCTCCATCTCTGGCTGTCTTCAAATCTAAGCTAAAAGCCCACCTTTTTGATGCTGCTTTTAACTCCTAACCCTTATTCACTTGTTCAGAACCCTTATTTTATCATCCTCACTTCATTATTCCCTTATCTCTTGTTTGTCCTGTTTGTCTATCCTAATTAGATTGTAAGCTCTGTCAAGCAGGGACTGTGTCTTCATGTTCCAGTGTACAGCGCTTCGTATGTCTAGTAGCGCTACAGAAATGATAAATAGTAGTAAGTAGTAGAATAGTAGTATAACCCGACATCAGTGCACCTACATTTTATGCGCCCAAAATTACACCAGCCATAGGGCACCTAAATGTGGCAAAGGTAATTTATGATATTCTTTGATTATGGATCCTGTGCTACAGTGATGGTATGACAGACATTTTAATTATACCAACTGAGGCCGTATCTTGTGAAGGATGTTAAAAAAATGGAAGCGGTGCAAAGAAAAGCTACGAGAATGGTATGGGATTTGCGTTACAAGACGTATGAGGAGAGACTTGTTGACCTGAACATGTATACCCTGGAGGAAAGGAGAAACAGGGGTGATATGATACAGACGTTCAAATATTTGAAAGGTATTAATCCGCAAACGAACCTTTTCCGGAGATGGGAAGGCGGTAGAACGAGAGGACATGAAATGAGATTGAAGGGGGGGGGGGGGGGGGGGCAGACTCAAGAAAAATGTCAGGAAGTATTTTTTCACGGACAGAGTGGTGGATGCTTGGAATGCCCTCCCGCGGGAGGTGGTGGAGAGGAAAATGGTAACGGAATTCAAACATGCGTGGGATAAACATAAAGGAATCCTGCTCAGAAGGAAGGGATCCCCAGAAGCTCAGCCGGTGGTGGCAGGCAGGGCTGGTGGTTGGGAGGTGGGGATAGTGCTGGGCAGACTTATACGGTCTGTGCCAGAGCCAGTGGTGGGAGGCGGGGCTGGTGGTTGGGAGGCGGGGATAGTGCTGGGCAGACTTATATGGTCTGTGCCCTGAAAAAGACAGGTACAAATCAAGGTAAGGTATACACAAAAAATGGCACATGTGAGTTTATCTTGTTGGGCAGGCTGGGTGGACCGTGCAGGTCTTTTTCTGCCGTCATCTACTATGTTACTATCCAGTTTATAATCGAAAGTGATCGCCGGCCATCTTCCGACACAAATCGGGAGATGGCCGGCGATTTCTTAAAAGCGGTGAAATCGGTATAATAGAAAGTGGCATTTTTGACAGCATCGCCACTTTCCCGTAGCTTCGCCGGCGAAAGTTCAAGGGGGCGTGTCGGTAGATTAACGAAGGTGGGACATGGGTGGGCATGGGCGTGGCTACCAGATGGCCAGCTTTCGTCGATAATGGAAAAAAAAGCAACGTTAAGCAGTATTTCGCCGGCTTTACTTGGTCCTTTTATTTCACGACCAAGCCTCAAAAAGGTGCCCCAACTGACCAGATGACCACTGGAGGGAATGGGGTATGACCTCCCTATACTCCCCCAGTGGTCACCAACCTCCTTCCATACTAAAAAAATAAAACTAAAAACCTTTTTTCCAACCTGTATGCCAGCCTCAAAAGTCGTTCCCACCTCCATGACAGCAGAATGTGTTGTATCCTCCGACAGCCTTTCTCTGGTTGCGATGTGGCTCTCGGGTGAGTGTGACACCTTATCTGTTAGGTGCCCTGCAGAGTCACATTAGGAATGCATTGTGGTGGGTGGAGGGTACTGGGCTCTACTCCCAAAGTAAGGGAGCTATGCACGTGGGAGCTTTTCTGAAGTCCACCTCCGTGACCCCTAGGGTGGCTGGTTGGTGTCCTGGCATGTCAGGCATGTTTATCAGTGCACTAAAAATGCTGGCTCCTCCCATGGCCAAATGCCTTGAATTTGGCCGGGGATTGAGATGACCGACATAACGTTCCATTATCGCTGAAAAACAAACCCGGCCATCTCAAACCCGGCGAACTCCACGGCATTTGGCCGGGCTAAACCGTATTATCGAAAAAAAAGATGGCCAGCCATCTTTTTTGAGAATACGGTTCCGGCCAGCTGTAGCGCCGCCGCCAACATAGATTGCCGGCGATCTATTTGGCCGGTGACGTTCGATTATGCCCCTCTACGTTACTATGAGTGGTTTTACAGCTGCAGCGGGTTGAAATTTCATCCAAAGTTAAGTGACTTCGTTTTTCCTGTGCATAGTTTCAGTTGTGTATGTTGAATTTTTCTAGCTATATATGAACAGTGATAGTGAAGAGACTTGGATGGCTAATTAAGATTGTTACCATCCTTTTCTTTTGCAACAGAGGTTTTTTTCTCCTGTTTTGGAGTTTTCTACTGTTTTTTTTTTTTTTTAGCTTTAATAGAAAGCAGTGATTATAGCCACTTATGAATGGTCATCTATGTAGACCTTCTGTGGCAGTTGAGATTTCATTTGTTAAAATTTTGATTCCAGTCTTCTCCTTCACTGTTCAGAACAAAATAACAAAATAATATTTTTTTAATATTCAATTTGACATGTTGTTCTCCAATTTGGTGATGTTTGTGATATTCCATAAATTGTGCATGTAACTGGGAGACATGCCTCTGTCCCACCCATGCTCTGCCCATGTGTATGCCCCCTTGCATTTTGTGCACTTATGCATGCCCTTATAGAATTGTGTTTAAGTTGGTGCATATACATGTACAAAGGGGCACTGAACCTGAGGTGCATAGTTACAGAATTGCCCTTCAGATTGCCTCATTAAGAAAAAAAAAATACATTTTGAGGCATTTTTGTTGTTTCTCACACAGATTGCACTTTTGCAAAGTCAATTTGCTATAGTAATCTTCCACACAAAGTCAACTTTGTTATAATTTGTGCTCCTTAAATTTGAGCTAATTTATTTAAGTTTGCCATTAATGAACTACAGCAATTCAAGATCATGCAAATCAGCTCATTAATGAAAAACATTGTGAAAAAGGTCCCACAGAGTCTTTTCTGTGTCTGTGTGCTCATTGTCACACAAAACAAATGACTATACCTCTGGAGGTTTAGTTATTTTTGGAGAATTTATGAGAACCCATTTTTTTGTGGCAGTGGTGGAACAATTTAAAGGCCCTGATGGCCTGCTTCAGAAGCCCCTATAATGCCATATGGGCCCCCAATTCCTGGTGGGCCAGATGCCACCCCCAGAGCTCACCCTCCCTCCCTATCTCTGATGTGGGTGTATAATGGCTTAAAATGGTTCCTTTGGACTCTTCACCATGGAGACCTTATGGCCCTGGTAGTCTAATACCAGACATGACATAGGGTATAAATGAAAAATATAGTTACCTCAGAGTCAGGCTTTCAGTGATAATGAGAGGAGGGATAGAGATGCCAGGATGGTTACTTTGTGAACAGCACGGATGGAATGAACTCATTCTTGTGCTCCTATATGATTATAATTTATTGTGAGAACTATAGCTGGACACTATTCATCTCACTGACATGCCTTATGATAATAGGCAGGCCACTTAACCCCTTACTGCCTTAGGTACAGATTTAAATTGTAAGCCATCTGGGGACAGAAAAATATCTACTGTTTCTGAACATAACTCACCATGAGCTACTGCTGAGCTAAATCTAATACCCCACTCCGTATCCTAAGGGCCACCGAGAGACAAAGCCGAGCCCGGGGCAAACACCTCTCTGGGCCCGCCCCACTTACTTGTCCTGCTCCTGTCACTTTGCATGGCAAAATTCTCCAGGGCCTGGCGTTACCATGGCTGTCCTGTTTCTGTGCATGGTAGCGCCACAGACCAGTCTCCTTCTTTCCTTTCTGCCGCATCCAAAGAGGCTATTTGGATGTGGCAAGAAAGATGTACTCTGCTCTGCGGCGCTGCCGCGCAGGAACAGGAGGACAATGCTAGTGCCGGGCGGGCCCCCCTTGGATGCCGGGCCCTGGGGAATTTTGCCCCCCCCCACTTCCCCTTTGTGGCCCTGCATCTCCCCAATTCCCATTCATTATACAGGAGCCTTATTATTCAAGAACTTTTATTTGTACAGCTTTAGCCAACAGTGGTTCTCAACCTTTTTTAATTCGGGACACACCTGATGGATGATGCTCACATACGTGACACACTGCATACATGACCATCACAGACCAATCACCTGATATTGAATGCAGTTCTTATGAATTAAATGTAAACATCCTCTGCATCCACAAAAACCCTATCTCCCCCTCCCCAACAACAAATGTAGATCATAATTAGCACATTTTCTCCATGAAAGTTACCATACCAAAAAAAAAAAATTCTGATTCTCATATCGTCTGAGTAATAGCAACATAAATCTCTCTACTACCATGCTCATTGTGAAATAATACAAAACCTGAAAAACAAATTCTAACTCAGCGTACATGTAGCAAACTGGATTAGCACTAATTATAACACTAATTCATATGATTCAAACAACATGAGCCCTACCTAAGAATAGGCAGCGCTACAATTACTACATAGGGCCCTAAAACATCAATACATCTACTACTGGTAAAACAGAACAAATGTGACTGTTACAGAGTTCTGTAAAGAAACTGCATGCAAACAGAATACCACCACATCACAGTCACACACAAAACACAGATAGACCTTCACCAGAGCAAGGGATCGGGAACCCCAAGAAGTCAAACTAGGCAGGTACCACAACATGGAAGGAAAAAAAAACAGAAGTGCATTTGGTACTGAGCAAAATACACATTTTACAAATGATGCACATTTCCCAAAGCAGACATATTCCAGTTAATAATGCCAGCATAGGGTTTGAGTTCCCCAAGCATGCTTTATAAAATCATCATTTTTTTTTTTTTTTTTTACTGGAGCCAGCTTCATTTTGGAGAAATTTATCACACTCCTGTTTCCCTCCGCCATGGCGCCTCAAACACAAACCAAATTGGACTCTGCCTTCGCTTTGGATTCGGTAAGTAAACAACATAAATCTGACCTGATCTCACCCTGTAAAGAGGTGTATGGTAGTGACAACATGCTTCTGCTGCTTGATATGACGGTGCAACTTGAACACACTGCTGCTCTCCTTAAGGAGAATAATACGCCGGTTAAGTCAATCAAGGAAGATATCGCCAGTCTTACTGAAAGATTTAATGACTGTGACGAACAGCTGGATGAGGCCGAAGGGAGAATTAACAGTCTCGAAAACAACCGGTTAGCATGGCTTGCTACCCCAAAAGGGCACTGGATCTGAAAGAGGAGTTAGAAGATGCTAATAATAGAAATATACTTAACAATATTAGAATTCTGGGCTTACCAGAAGGGAGTGAAGGAACTGACTCAGTGAAGTTTTTCGAAACATTTATCCCATCAGTTATACATATTGAATTTGCCAGGCCTTTTGAATTAGAAAGGGCGCATCATGTGCCTGCATGGATGGGGCCTAATCAAAAAGGTCCTTGCCCAGTGGTGATTAAAGTGCTCTGATTTACACAGGTTCACAAGATACTTCAAACTGCTAAATCTCTGAAAGTTATCAAATGGAATGAACATTGCATTACCTTCACTGCTGATTTTTCTAAGGATACTGCAAAAAAGCGACCCAGCTGATTTTTCTAAGGATACTACAAAAAGGTGACTTGGCTGGAGACTGAGTATGGACTGTTTGCGCCCGTCACCATGAAAGTGGCATTCAAGAATAAGACGTGGTGAAGGTGGTTAGCTTGGCAGAGTTTAAAAAAAGGGTTAGACGGTTTCCTAATGGACAAGTCCATAAACCGCTACTAAATGGACTTGAGAAAAATCCACAATTCCAGGGATAAAATGTATACACTGTACGTTTGGGAAGCTTGCCAGGTGCCCTTGGCCTGGATTGGCCGCTGTCGTGGACAGGATGCTGGACTCGATGAACCCTTGGTCTTTTCCTAGTGTGGCATTACTTATGTACTTATGTACTTATCTCTTCTTCTAACCTCCTGGCTCTCCTGTGTCACTCCTTCTCTGGCTTCCTTTTCCATTTTCTTTCACTCACTCCCCATTAGTACACTTCTACCTTCCTGTACTCACCATCATCCTCTCCTCATTCATCATCTGGGCAACCTCTGTGGTCTCTCACACATGGTTCCACAATACTCAGTATCACTCCTCTCTCTCCCCCTTCTTAGCACTATTGTAGCCTTGCATCTTCTCTCTCCCTTTCTCTACCCTCACTTGTAGGCATCTCTCTTATTCTGTGTTCTACCCCGATGCATCTCCTCTACCCCATCCCATAAGTCCAATACCTCTCCCTCAGCCCCCACCCCACATGCCCAATACATCTCTCTCAGCCCCCCATCAAGAGTCTAGCATCACTCCCTTAGGCTCCCCCCATGTGAGTACCAGTACCTTTCCCTTACCCCCCCCCCCCCCCCTTGAGTCTAGTACCTCTCCTTTCTCTTCCCTCAGGTTCATCCTTCATACCTCTCCCTTAGGTCCATCCTTTTCCTCCCTATCCTTCAAACCTCACTAGTCTTCCAGCTTCGGCAGTGATAACATGCTGTCTGGTCCACTTGGAGCCTTTTCTCTGTCATGTTTTATCATGCTGAAACAACTTCCTGTCATTTGGGCGGGACCTGGCAGAAAAAAGGCTCCAGGTCAATGCCAGAAGAATAGTGAGGTTTGAATTATTGGGGGGAGGGTGGTGCATGATTCAATGGTGGGATAGGGGGGAGAATGAGAACCTTTAGGGGGAGAAAAGGCAGTGACCACATACCACTGGCATTGCTGCTCTACCTGTGTACCAGCCATGTGCAACACACATCCCCAAGGCTCAGTCTGTCATGACACACCGATTGATAACTGCTGATCTTAAAACATACATGACAGCCTCACCAGTGCTTCTTTTGCTGTTATGTTATGTACTCTTATTTCACAGTTCAAATTGTGAGCCGTCTCAGGTGAGTGACATATACTTTTTCTGTTTTGACCTTTCACAGTTTAACTTCTCTGTTATACTCAGTGGTATACTGTAATTCTACAATCATTTAAGATCTATATATATCTAGATATAGATATACACACACACACACACACAGAGAGTACAGACCTGTGGTGAAGAGGTGCTGAAAGGAGAGCTGCTGTACCCTGTGGCTGCTGAACAATGCAGAGGGGAGGGGGCCCCCCTGCAGGAGGGCCCCAGGCTGAAAGGCCTAGCACACTTGGAGCTGAGAAACACTATGAAGGGGAGGCTTCCTCCACCCAAGCCCCAAGCATGCAACCAGGAGAACCAGGAGAGCCCAGGCCTGTGGACGGAGGAAGGACCAGAGCCCAGCAGCGCTTGCTGAGGAGCCAGCTCACCCTGACTGTAAGTCCTGGCCATAACATTCCTAAGCTGGGTGAAGAACAGGGGGCAAGAAGGCAGGGCCCAGGTTCCAGAGCAGGGTTCTCTGCATCCAGTATCAGAGGAGAGGTGGTGGAAGAGAATAGCGGAGAGTCTGAAGAGGACGTTAGTGAGGAAGAAGAGGAGGAGAAGGAATCCAGGCCTAGGGCCTGGCAGAAGAAAGAGGCCCAGCATATGACTCCTGAAGAGGTTATTAGATCAGTGAAGAAAATGAATCGAGTAGAAGGTGAAATAGAGGTACTGAGGAAGCGGCTGAAGCTAGCAAAAACTATGTGTAACCTGGCTTCCACTGGCCCACGAGACAAGTATGTTAAGGGAGTTGAAGCACTCCAGAAGCGGCTTACAGCAAAACAAAGGCAGCTGCAAAAACTAAAGAACTGCAGAGATAATCCCCTTCGTGAGGTTTTCCTGAACAGGGAACGCATGCAGCAGACCCAGACGCAGTCCCAGATCCAGCAGGAAGCAGAACCCAGAGACACACAGGACTCCGTGGTTCCAGACACCCCAGAGGCTATGCTGGAAGGGACAGCAGGGGAAGAGAAACAGCAGCAGCCAGAAGGAGGGAAAGACAAGACTGACACAAATAATTCCCAGTTATCACCAGTATTTTATTTCCTACAGGATTCCCAAGAGCTAGGTGCTCCATCCACTTACCAGCCTTGTAGAACAGAGGCTCCTAGTCCAGTTGTGGCAGGTACTGTGGATAAGGAGGGGCTCCAGCACTGCATGCAGCAAGAGAGCCTGGCAAGTTTGGAACACAAAAGAGCTATGAAACTGAAAAAAATTCAAAAACGTCCCTTATACTTAGAGAGCTGGCAGGGCATAGCCGAACCCACAGAGAAGAGCTCAGGTTTGCTGGGAGAGACAGAGAAGAATGACAGCCTGGAGAATCAGAACAGTTTGAATGCTGAGGAGAATCAGAACAGTTTGAATGCTGAGGTAGGAGAAGAATCACTACACACTGAGCAAGTACAGAAGTTACCAGGAACAACGGGAGGGAAAGTAGAGCAAAAACAAGGGGTTTTGCAGATGGAGACAGAGACTAAAGAGGATGGGAAAGTACAGGAATGGAGTAGTGGAGTACTACAAGAGATGGAAGAAGCTGAGAGCAAATATGGTGGACAGAGGGCGGGAACATCGTGGGAACACCACAGTCACTCATGGACAGAATTGATAGGGCAGACCTCTGAGCAGGGCTGTCCAAGAGCTGCCATCCAATCTCAATCAGAAGTGCTGATGACATCATGGGGGAAGCTCAGTGACAGGCAGGGGCTCCCAATAGATTCTGCCACTCAGAAACAAGAAGAAAGAGCAGAAGGGAGCTTCTCAGAAACTCATGCCCATCAAAGCAGGAGTCCCAGAAAGGAGAGAGAGAATTGTGGAGAGTGTCAGCTGCACCAGGAGGCGGAGCCAAGACCCAGATCGAGTGAGACAGGGCATGGAGGAGAGTGTCAGCTGCACCAGGAGGTGGAGCCAAGACCCAGACTGAGTAAGACATTGCCAGATACAGAGAGAGTACATGAAGGAGAGTGTCAGTTGCACCAGGGGGCGGAGCCAAGTCCCAGACCCAGTAAGACAGAGCATGGAGGAGAGTGTCAGCTGCACCAGGAGGCAGAGCCAAGACCCAGACTGAGTAAGACAGTGCCAGATACAGAGAGAGTACATGAAGGAGAGTGTCAGCTGCACCAGGAGGCGGAGCCAAGACTCAGACTGAGTATGACAGTGTCAGAAACAGAGAAAGTGCATGGAGGAGAGTGTCAGCTACAAGAGGAGACAGATCCCAGACCTGGTCTGAGTGGGACAGTTGCAGAGCAAGGGAACGAGTGCTGGTTGGGAACAGCAGCAACTGGCAAAGGACTGGAAGTAGAATATTGCAGAGGGGGAAGAGACAGAAACAGCACAAGTGAACTGAACATAGTGGGGTTAGTGGACATGGGAGAGGAGGGAGGGGAAGAGAGGGGGAGGGGAGGAAGGCAGGAAGGGAGTGGGGAAGGGGGGAGCATACTGGTATCAGCCCCTTTATCCTTTGCAGCAGTAGTACGGGGAGGAGGGGCAGAGACAGGGAAGGAGGAGGGGAGGCAGGAGTCAGACATGGAGACAAGGGGAAATCCATTTTCTGGTCCGTTGCGGGGTCCCGGGAGCGGTGTTACCCCAAAACGTCGAAATGTTGTCCAGCTGCGTTGGGTGGGCACAGGGGTAGCACCACCTAGAGAGGTTGTTTTAAGAATGGTATTCTCCCTTGGCTTTATCCCTGAAGATTTGTATGCATGCATACACCCTGTGGGAATCCCTGAATATGATATTAGTTTCTTAACAGGGCGAGGTTTGGACCTGTTTTGGGAAAAGTACACAGAGGTGCAGCATCAGGGTAGATGGGTGGATTTTAAGGCTGTCCCCATCAGTAGACAGGACGCAGTCCAGATTACCATTTTGGTACGTAATGAATCTCTTATGGCTGCAGACCTGTCATACTGGTTGGGACGGTATGCCGAAATTAGGACCCCATTAAGCAAAATACCAGACCAGAGTCGTGTGTGGGCGGGGGGGTGGAGTGCCCTTGTAAAATTAAAACAGGCAGGCTATGTCACCCAACATATACCTTCAGCCGCATACATTGGAAGGGATCGAATTCAATGCTTTTATGCAGGACAACCCAGACAGTGCTACAGGTGCGGATCTTTCCGTCACTTAAGCATGTCATGTACAGTGTTAAAGTGCTCGCGATGTGGTAGTACAGATCATGACACCAGCGACTGCACTACCATACGCTGTAACCTGTGTGGAGGCTTGGGGCACCCTTTTAGCAAGTGCCCACAAGCATCGCACAATCAGGTAGAGGAAGAGAGGAGGGGGGAGGAAGGGGCACAAGCAGAAACTACAAGGATACAAGGACAGAAGCGGGAAGCATTAAAGGGATTAATGGATAAATCAAATACCACTATTCATACAGAGGCAGGCACTAAGGGAAAGGGAAAGGGGGAGAAAAGGGCATCAGGTTTGGATCACATTCAAAGAAGGGGTATTTGTGAAAGGATGGAAGAAGGAGGTGGGGAGAAGGGGGGAGAAGAAGGGGAAGCATGGACCCTGGTAGGGAAACATGGAGGGAAGGGGGGTCGGAGGAAGGAGGGGAGGGGGCTAGCCCGAGCGGGGAGAACAGATATTCTGGAGAAGAGCCAGAGTAATCGATATGCAGTGTTTCAGGTTTCAGGTGAAGGAGAGGGTGATCTTGAGATGAATCCACCCCAAAGGGAGGGTTTGGAGGAGAAGAGGAGGGAGGGGAGGGGAGCAAGGAATGAATCATCTGAAAGACTTAACAGAGAGGAGCCAGCAGTGTTACCCCCCAGTCTAACATCACATCCTACTAGTTTAACGAAGGGCCTCATGCAGGAAATAGAGGAGGGTAAGGAAGGGATGAAAGGGGAAAGGGCTGGTCCAGAGGAAACCAAGAAAAAAAGGGGAGAAAGAAAGCCGGGGAAGATGACTCAGAGTGGGAGGATTTGGAATTAGAAGAAATTATAGAGGATCCTGAAGAAATGATGGGGGCAGGAATATCTGTGAAGAGGGATTGCGGTGAAGAGATGAGGAGGGGTAAGAAATTTAAGAAATAAACCATGGCTGCCTTGTCCTTAATCTTTGCAACTCTGAATGTAGCCAGCATAAAGGCAGAGAGAACTAGATTTGTCGCCTTTAGCGATTTGACCCAGTGCAAGGTAGACTGCATCCTGTTGCAGGAGACTCATTTGGATTCTTTGCAGCTCCTGCACCGGGCCAAGAGAGATTGGAAAGGGGGGCCCTCATTCTGGTCTCTGGCCAAAGAAAGATGCGCAGGGGTGGCTATTCTTTTTGCCACCCGAGAAGTGGAGATTACGAGGGAAATAGAGGTGGAGATAGGGAGGTGTGTTGTCTTAGACGTTTTCATTAGAGGGGTAGCAGTGCGAATCATTAACTTTTATGGGCCCCAGATTAGTTGGGAACGCAAGCAGCTGTTGCTCCGGGTGAAACCGTATTTATATACAAGCAAATTGGTGGTATTTGGAGGAGACTTTAATATGGTCTTACAGCAAGCAGATAGAAAGGGGTCCAGGCGTCAGGTGGGTTATGACAGCCTCCAGCTGGCAGCAATTGTAAAACAGGCAAGACTGGAGGTGGCGGGAGGGAAGGGGTTCACTTTTAGAAGGGGAGACACGGAGAGCCGTATTGACTGGCTCTTTGTAGGCGGGTTGGCTAAGTTTCAGGGGCAGCCGAATAGATGGACGGAATATTCAGATCATGCCTTAGTTTCCACAGTCTTAACAATATGCGAAGGGGCGCAGAAAGGCTCAGGATTTTGGAAACTGAGTGCAAAGTTATTAGAAGTAGAGGAAAACAGACAAATATTTGAGGGTTTTTTAGCAGACCAAGAAACACTATGGGAGGTGATGGATGATAAGGGAGCCTGGTGGGACATGGTAAAGGGGCGAGTCAAGGCCCTTTTCCGGTCCCTAGCCAGGAAGCAGAGTCTGGGGTTACAGGCACAGTGCTGTCGTCTTCGTAAGCAATTGGACCACGCGGTCTCCAACCATCTAGAGAAGGGAGAGATAGAAGCTTTGCAGGCCCAGTTGAGGCTGTTGCAATATGATCGATACGCTGCTTTGCTTCTGGAAAGGGAATATGGGCATCGGTATTCCCCGGATCCTTTCCAGAATTGCAAGGTAGCAGTAGGACACAAGGTCATTTATGCTATGAGAGATGAAGCAGGGCAGCGATTGACGAACCAACGTTCAATCGAGGCCAGGGTCATTCGGTTTTACACCCAATTGTGGGGGAAAGAGAGCTTGGTTTCTAACTTCATGCTATCATACGTGCAGAGTGCCCCAGGCTTGGAAAAGGTTTCGGAGGGGGAGATGGAACAACTGCTTAGGCCCATTACCACAGGAGAGGTAGATGATGCTATTGATACGCTATCAGCACGTACAACTCCGGGTCCCGATGGGCTGACCCCAGAGTTCTACAAAAAATTCCGTGTGGTCCTGATTCCAGTGTTAGCTGCAATTTTTAATAATTGTTTGCAGAACGGGCGTTTGGCCCCTTCACAGCAGTGTTCTATTTTGGTTCTCCTCGCAAAGAAGGGAAATCTGGAACTTATCGAGAACTGGAGACCCATAAGTCTTCTGAATGTAGATAGGAAAATAATGGCCAGGATTATTTACAACCGCCTGGCTGGGGCAGTGGGTGGTCTCTTGTCCTCAGCACAGTTTTGCTCGGTGAAGGGGAAAGGGGCAGTGGAAGCAGTTTGTACCATCCGTGAAATAGTGGAAAGGAGTCAAGGTGGGACAAAGGGAAAGTATTTGCTGACCCTTGATCAGTCTAAGGCTTTTGACAGGGTGTCCCAGGAGTACCTATGGCTAGTGCTTCGGTGCTATGGGATACCCGACCAGTTTATAGGGTGGATCCAGACTTTGTATCGCAATGCAAGGAGTAGCACTCTAATAAATGGTTGGGTGGGCAAGAGCTTTGCAGTGAGGTCAGGGGTTCGGCAGGGGTGTCCCCTCAGCCCCTTGCTGTACGTCCTTTCCTTAGATCCTTTCCTCAGAAGGTTGAGTGGAGGGTTTAGCGGTCAACTAGAGGGCATCTCTTTGGGTTCACACACATGGCGATGTGTCGCCTACGCAGATGATGTCACAGTAGTAATCAGTAGCAAGGAGGAAGCCGAGCGAGTTCAGACCTGGATGGCAGAATACACACAGGCTGCGGGGGCCCAGATAAACCAGGATAAGAGCTCCGCAATTTGGGTAGGACAGGGCAGACCAGCTTTCAAACTTCCCAGTCAGTACCCAGTAGCAAGGGATGAAGTACGGATCCTGGGTCTCTGGGTAGGCAGACAGGACTATGATACGATCAACTGGGAGAAGGGGCTGGGGAGAGTCGAGGAAAGGGTGGCCCAGTGGAAATCATATAAGTTGCGGTTTGTGGAAAAACTGCATGTCATTAAGACCTATCTGATACCCCTTCTCCTGTTCATATCCAAGGTCTGTTTACTGCCTATATCGTTACATGCCAGAGTATACAGCTTGTTTTTCCAACAGCTATGGGGGAACAGGATGAATATTATCCGGAGGGAGGTGACCTATTTGCCCAAAAGGGAGGGGGGGGTTGGGAATGGTCAACCCTGTGGTACATTTTAGTTGTTTCTTTTTCCAACAAAATCTGGGAGGGGTCTTGCGGGAAGGGAGGCCGGCTTGGGCAGACTGCATGGCCTCCTGGCTTCAGCGGTACTTGAGGGATTGGGTGAGGGAGGGTCAGGCAATGCCCCTGCGAGGGAAGGCGGGATACTTGCCACAGTACATCTCACCTCTGTTGAGATTGGTGAAGAGATGGGGTATCACAGTACAGGAAATCCAGAAGGAGGACAGGAGGCAGCTACAACACCGCATTATTCAGACACACTTTTCAACACGTCTAGCCTTGAGGGACTGCCCAGGTCCACTACAGGAGGAAGGTCTGGCTTTCCTCAATTCATCACGCCTCCCCCGGAAGATTGCGGACATGGCCTGGCTGACTTTCCACAGCCGGCTTTATGTTCGAGCTAACATGAAAAATAGAAACAGCAATGATCGTAAGTGCCCGAGGGGGGAGTGCGTGACGGAGGATGAAACAATGGACCACTTCCTCCTCAAGTGCCCGTTCAATCAACAAGTCTGTCAGGCAGTAGCCCGCCAATTAGGGATTCCTTTCTTCCACCAGCTATCTTATGCAGAATGGGCCTATGGAGGGTTTCCAAAAGGAAAGGGGTGGTGTAGGGAGACACTGTATATCATCGCTGCAGCCCTTTGTTACTTCCTGTGGCAGGCACGCTGCCAAGCTTCATTATATCGGAAGTGGCTGTCTGTACAGGAGGTGGCAGGGGATGTGGTACATTTTGTCCAGCAGCTGGCAGTGAGGGAGAAGGAGCATTGTTCTGGACTACAGTGGGCAAGGCATTGGAGGGGTTTTTCGTTTCAGCCTCCCTGAGTGGGAGGGTTTGTTGAGGGGCGGGGGTATTGGCCAGTAAGGTTTTATTTATGTATTAGTTAGCGGGTTTTATTGCTTGTTTTATCGCTTGTTTGTATGCTTGGTTTGTCTTGTTGCAAGTTTCAATAAAGACAATATGACACACACACACACACACACACACACACATCACATGATATTTCTTGTGTGACTTTACTTCTGTGTTTTAACCAGGTGCTGCTTTTCCCAGATACCGCACCCTACAGGTAAATATAACAGAATAGTGACCTTCCTTATTTGTAACTATACTGTTTGTACTGACCAAAAATTTTATGTAATGCTTTTTTGTTTTTCTTTCTTTTGTAGGGCAATGCTGTGTCATCTGAAGATGGTGTTTATCAGCAAGTCATCTAGAGACCACTCTGGTGGATCTACACCTCTCTAATTAGGAAATAATAATAGGAACTCTATTTACACCTGGCTATATCGACACATTTCTTCCTTGGTTTTCCTTTGCAAAAGTTTGCTATCATACGTGACTCTAATTACTGTATGCTAATTAAAAATAAAAATAGCTTAACAAACTCTAAACTATGATGATATACCGATCTCACAGCATGCATTTGTTCCAATAACTCACTGTGATTACTGTCAGCCAGTAGAGGCATTACTTTACCGTACAAGTGAGCATTTTTCTGACATACTCTCTCTTGCACTCAGAAGAACCTGCACTTTCCCCTGCATCACATATTCAGGCTGCTACTCTTTACGTCCAGCTTCTAAGGTACCACTTACCAAACTTTGGGTCATGACCCCAAATGGGAAGGGGGTGGGAGTCATGCATTTCTTGTCATCACTATAGTAGCAAAAAATCTGGATCATGTTTGTGTATATAGATAGATAAATAGATAGATAGATATTAGAACAGCTTTTATATAAATATAGGTACTAGGGCTGCATTTCAATTAAAAATTGTAATTGAAATTGTGCAATTAAAGAAATTTTAATTATATTTAATTGCACAGTTAAAGGTATTTAATTTATTTATTTGCCTCCGCTGACTTCACTTCCTGTTTCTGTATGGGTGGGACAGTTCAGAAGGAAGGGTTTGAACTAGGTTGCAGGCAGCTTATGTGCAATGGTATCATTGCTGGGGACCAACAGAAGACCACCTTTAAGCTAGACTGGCATGTGATATCGAAACGTGGTTAGGAGGAAAGATTATGGATTATGCCGAGGACTGGGGTTGGGAGTGTAAGAGAGCAGAAGAGATGTTTAGAGGAGATAGGAGATGCTGCAGAATTAATGCTCCTTGGAGGAATAAGGTTCTAAAGGAGTTACGTGTAATGATGAGACGATTTGAAATGAAATGGATTAAAACACAAGATGTTGCTAATGTTGGTTCTTATATGATTTGTTTGCAGGAGTACATTGGGGCATGTGTGATGGTGAAGAATACATATCTTAGGAATAGAATCTCTGAAGCTATTAATAGGCCCAAGGAGTTATTTGCTACTGTACAGTTTTTAGCAAGTGAAGGGGTACCACAAACTCCGGTTTTGACTGCTGATACGTTTGATAAGCTCAAGCAGTGGCGTAGCTACGGGGGGCCACAGGGGCCTGGGCAACCCCAAATTGGCTCTGGGGTCCCCGGTTTGGCTGGCAGGGGTTCCTAACCCCTGCCAGCTAAAGCGTTTGTCCCGCACTGGTCTCACATTGACTGGTGCCCTGTCCTGTTTTCAGTCGCTGTGCATGCTTGTTGTAATGAATGTAATAACAGAGGGAAATTACTGTAGGAGCAGTTAGCATTCTGCTCCAGCTGAGTCACATTAAGGGGCCGTTCTTTTAAAGTGCACTAAAATCAGTGCGTTCTAATATAGGACCTTCCTGTCCACTAAGCCCAGAATCTGGCACAATGTAAGACTTTAAAAATATTTTTTCAGATCATGTACTAATGTTCGCATTAGCATGTGTTACTAGTAAAATGTTAGGGGCACTTTTACTAAGTCGCGTCGGCGCGTACGTATGCCCAATGCATGTCAATTTGGAGTTAACGCCCGGTTACTGCGTGGCCCGGGCAGTAATTTAAATTTTTATGTGCATCCACTACGCGTGCCAGAAAATAATTTTTATTTTCTGGCGCGCAGGAGAAACCAGGCGGTAATCATCATTCTACGCACATAGATGATTACCACACGGTTACTGCGTGAGACCCTACAGCTAAGTCAATGGGTGGCGGTAAGGTCTCAGACCCAAAATGCACGCACGCCAATTTTCATTTTGCCGCATGTCCATTTTTGGGAAAAATTTTAAAAAGGCCTTTTTTGCAGGCATGCTGAAAAATGAACCTCCGCGTGTCCAATACATGCATCTACAACGGTGCAGGCCATTGTTCGGCACACCTTAGTAAAAGAACCCTTTAATGTGCGAGCACTTCCTATTTATTAGGTGCTAAGTACTCCCATGTTAACACAGCCTTAGCCTGTTAACACACAGTAATCTGAACATTCTAGCTGGTTAACGCTTCCATGCCCATTCTCTGCCTCTGACATGCTTCCTCTAAAACAATTATTAAGAAAAAATAGTGAATGCACTGTTAACATGCAGAAAAGGGAAAAATAGCCCATTTTCCCTCTCTAAACACGTGTTTAGTAGAAGAGCCTCTAAATTATCAACGTGGAGGTATTTTTAACTATGATGGATTAAAGAAAAGTTTATGTTCAAGCTCCTTTAAGATTACAGTTTTTGATGAATGAAAGGTCATTTATAAAACTTTAACTTTATTTCATTTTATCCATTTTATCAAAATTGTTTTATGCAATTTCAGATTGTCTTGGTTTCTTTGAAGACCTCAAGGTTTTACATCAGTAGAATTTAGCAAATTAGAGCTGCAAAATAGTTTTACTTTGAAGAGGATATTTGCTTATAAATGAGAAATATTAAAATACTATAAGCAGTTCACAAATCCCTGAAGAGTCTTTTCAGCTATATGGAAAAAAAATTCAGAATAGGAGCAAATTTATTGTGATTTTGTGAACTGGGATTCGATGATGCATAAATTAGGGTTACTTTAGGATGACTGGATGCCATACTACCCTTGCTGCATTGATATATGCAGTTTGGCAGATAACTAAAGGGAGAATTCTAGCACTTGAAAGACCCATTGTCTTGCTGCTTAACTTTCACTGATTGTATTTACAGTTTTTTGCCTTTATTTTTCTATAACTGATGTGTGGTCCCTTTTTTCATATTTGCTGAGTGTCTGTTTTTTGAGTATATGGCCAAGGTGCTGTATTCTGCTAGTATGTAATTTCTGTGTAGAGATCTGTAGCAGTCCCGTTTTTCTGTTTTCTCACTAGATTATGAACTAGATAATGTAAGTTGTTGCTCTTTGAATCTTGAGAGTTAGTGTGTTATATCGTAAGGTTCTGAGTGTGTTTTGCACAAGTTTGTGCTTACAGGGAGAAGCGTAGCCAGATTATAATAGCAGGGGGAGCAGACCTTTTGTAAAATAGACATCAGTGTAAAGCTGAAGGGCTGATCTGAATAGGCGCTATTTTATTCAAAATCCATTTGGGGGAGCGGTTAGTCCCCTTGTACCCCACCTAGCTACGCCTCTGCTTACAGGTTGTGTTTTCCAGTTGAGGGATTGTGTGTTGGCCTTATTGAGTGAGGCATCATAACATCAGGCAGGCTTTGTGAAATAATCATAGTACCATAATAACCATAGTGCCAAATATTAATACTACCATAGTATTAATTCTTTTTCCTGAGATGGCAACCTTTTTGTGGACAATTGGTTGTAGAAAACAAGGGTGCAATAGTAGGTGTGGCAAGAGACTTGGGTCAGCGTTTTTCAAGCCAGAGGACGCCATGTTGAAAGGATTGTGGCACAACAAGATTAGAAAGAGTGAAACGGAGAGCCCCGTTGGGTAGAAAGTGTAGCTAAGTGCCTTGAAACTTTTATACCACTTTTGAATAACAAGTGAAGTGCCTTTAACGGTAAAATATTTCTAGAACATCAAGGTAGATGTGTCTTAAATGTTGTAATCACTTCTGAAGAGAAAAGAAGCATAGACAATTTATTGAAAGTATTAAAAAGTCACTAAAATAAATTAAAAATATGGAGGTTTTTGACCAATGATAATACTGGAGTCTAAGAAGTGCCGGCACTTAGAAATTTTGATCTGATGCCGAGCGAGGACTTTTCCTCCATTAAATAATGAATTTGATTAAGTCTCACGGTGAAAACATTTTGTAAGAATAATAGTTTCAGCTTATTATTTGCTTGCAAAATATGCCAGGATGAAACCCATGAAAACGGTGTAACAAATAACTAATTTATTTATTTATTTTATTTTTTGCATTTGTATCCCACATTTTCACACCTATTTGCAGGCTCAATGTGGCTTACATAGTGCAGTAGTGGCAGTCGCCAATACTGGCAAGAAATAGATGCAAAGTGAGGTTAAGATAGGCTAGTGATCAGATTTGATAGACATATTGGGGGCAGGGGAAGAATAGGTTAGGTTATGTCCAACATGAACATTTATATTGATGTATTAATATACTGCAGGGTTAGGCATTCAGGTTGAGTCGTTGGAGTATGCCTTTTTGAACAAGTAAGTCTTAAGGAGTTTCCGGAAGATTAGGTGTGTGCTTATGTAAGAGAAGCTGGATGCATAGGTTGACATATTTAAGTCCTCTGCAGCTTGGGTAGTGGAGATTTAGGTATGCTCGAGTTGATTTTGTTGTGTTTCTGGTTGGTAGGTCTATAAGGTCTATCATGTATCCCGGGGCATTGCTGTATATGATCTTGTGAACCAGAGTGCATATTTTGAAAGCAATATGTTCTTTGATTGGGAGTCAGTGCAGTTTTTCTCGTAAAGGTTTGGCGCTTTCGAATCTTGTTTTTCCGAATATCAGCCTGGCTGCTGTGTTTTGAGCAGTTTGGAGTTTCTTTATGATTTGTTCCTTACATCCCACATAGATTCCATTCTAGTGATCTAGATGGCTTAGTACCATGGATTTCACTAAGTTGCGAAATATTTCCCTCGGGAAGAAAGGTTTCACTCGTTTGAGCTTCTACATTGAGTTAAACATTTTCTTTGTTGTGGCTTTCACTTGGCTCTCCAGTGTAAGATTTTGGTTGATTGTAACTCCGAGAATTTTCAGGCTGTCTGAGATAGGGAGGGTGGTTATGTTGGTGGGTTTAATTGTGTTATAATGGGATGTGAGGATGAGACAGTGCGTTTTTTTTCTGTGTTGAGTTTTAGTTGAAATGTATTCGCCCAAGAGTTCATGATGTTCAAGCTGAGTTTGGTTTCTTCGGTGGTTTCCATTAGATCATTTTTGTAAGGGATGTACAATGTGACGTCATCCGCATATATGAAAAGGTTAAGGCCTTGATTGGATAGGGACTTGGCTAGTGGGGTCATCATTAGGTTGAATAGGAGCAGTGATAGTGTTGATCCTTGAGGTACCCCGCAGTCTGCTTTCCATGGTGATGATATGGTCGATTTTGATTTCACTTGATAGGTTCTGGTCATTAGGAAGCCCTTGATCCAGTTAAGTACACTTCCACCGATCCCGAAATATTCTAGTATGTTTAGTAGTATGTCATGGTTCACCATGTCGAATGCGCTAGACATGTCGAATTGTAGGAGGAGTATGCTATTGCCTGCTGCAATTTCCTGTATGAATTTGGCCAGTACTGTTTCGGTGCTGTGGTTGGAACGGAATCCTGATTGAGATTCGTGTAGTATTGAGAAGTTGTCTGTCTAGTTAGTGAGTTGTTTGGTAACCATGCTTTCCATCAGTTTGATTACCAGTGGGATTGAAGCTACTGGGCGGTAGTTGGTGATATCGTCTGTTTTTTTCTTAGTATCTTTTGGTATTGGGGTGAGTAGGATTTTGCCTTTTTCCTTGGGGAAAAGCCCACGTTGAAGCATGTAGTTTAAGTGGGATGTGAGGTCTGCTATGAAGCAGTGGGGAGCAGATTTTAATAGGTAGCTAGGGCAAGTATCCAGTTTACAGTGAGTTTTAGAGAACCTGTTAAGCAATTGATTGATTGTTTTGACAGTAAGGGGGGTGAAGCTTGTCCAAAGTCTGTCTGCTGGGTATTCGCCGGGGGTTGGGTCCAGATATTCAATGAAGTTTTCGATGCCCATGATGTTTTGATGTAGCATGCTACGTAGGCTTACAATTTTTTCATTGAAGTATTTGGCAAATTTGTCTACAGGTGGGATGTCTGTGTTGGTTGTGGTGAGCAAGGTGGACTCATGTGGTGGACTCATTTAGTTTCCAAACAGTCAATCTGTGCAAACTAAGCAGCCCCATGCCTCTATGCGTCTGTGGGATCTACATCTTCTATATAGGCATTCTGGGACACTTACCCTGCCATAAGTAACTCTGAAGTGCCCTATTCAACAGCTTCTTATCTTGGTGATATAGAAAGAGAGGCAGCATTTGAAAAATATAAGCCACTTAGGCACCAATATCATATTGTACAATTCCACCCTGCCCCACATAGAAAGAGGGTAATGTTTCTATACATTCAACCTCAGTCAGGTTTCCTCCAGTAATGGTGCAACATTAAGAGAATATAATGTATTCATATCAGATGGTATTAAGACCCCCAGATATCATAAAGCCTTATCTTCCCACTGAAAGGAAAAGTTCCCCCGCCAATCCAAAACTTTGAAATCCAAGCGCTTAAATCCAAAGCCAATCTAAAGTGCTTAAATCCAAATCTAATCCAAAGCGCTTCCTTTGTTAGCTGCTGTGAAAGCAGCTAACAAAGGAAGCACTTTATTTAATCAGATTCAAAGTAAAACCTGAAAGCGCCCCATATTCCTCAAGCCACCCTAAGAGATATGGAAGTATTTGTTGAGGATCAGACAAGATAACCAAAAGATCATCAGCGTAATCCAATGCCTTTATGTGATAATCATGGCTCATCACTCCAGGAATTTGGGGATCCCTATTGATAAGGCACAACAACAGCTCAAGGGTAAGTAGAAATAAAAGTGGGAAAAGTGGGCATCCTTGCTGGGTACCCCTCAATAGAAAATGATGCGGTTTTACAACCGTTGACCAATAACTGGGCCATAGGCTGATTATATAACGTCTGAAAATTGCTCAAAAACCACCCACTAATCCCATACCTAGGTAAAGCCTGAAACATAAATCTCCAGCTAACTTGGTCAAATGCTTTCTTAGCATCGAGGCTTAAAGCCAAAACTGACACCTGGTGTTCCTGACAATAGGCAAGAACTGACAAAATGTTACAGACATTTATGACCGATTGTTGACCCTTTACAAATCCAACTTGTTCAGGACCTATAAGATGGGGTAAATGGGCAGCCAATCGACCAGCCAATATTTTTGACAGAGTCTTTGTGCATATAGGCCTTGAAAATAGGAAGACAATATACCAGAAATAACAGTTCAATTTCTAAGTTTTCCATCCTTATCCTCATAGAAGAAATTGCCCGTGAGCCCCCCCCCCCCCCAGGTCTTTACCACCTTTGCTAACAATTTCCTAGATTTATTTCCATGTTTATAAAATGTATATTTCCAATAAAGGGAGCTCTTAGTCGTATGTTCACGAATCAAAGTGTTAATCAAATTTGGGTGGACAGATTAAGCTCCCTTGTTATCTGAGAGGGGAAATGTATAAAGGCCTTCTTAGCTTGTTGCAATTGCCCCCAAAGTGACTATACTTGCTGCAAGCTTTTTATTTCTCTGACTTGTGTAAGCTATAATAACCTCTAAATCAATACAACATGGGTGTAGAATCATACTTTCATTAAAGAAAAAAAAATCACAAACCAAATGATTCTCTTGTAGAAAAAGAGAGACTAAACATGCATACAAGTATATCCCATTAATGGAAGGAAAAGCCTCAAAGAGCTCCAAACCCAAAGGCTCCTAGAGCTAAGTACGATCTCTAGGATCTGCTCGTCATCAATGGCATAAAAACCTTCCTCTAATTAATAATTTTGCAGAAATCATCTGTTCAATTTAATCTCATAAAGTCACAATCAGGTGTAGATACACTGTTAATATTGTTGATATTGTACTTATTTTTATCTGCAATTCAGCAGACAGTGGAGCACTAATTTCATACTCCTTGAACATAAGTAATGCCACACTGGGAAAAGACCAAGGGTCCATGGAGCCCAGCATCCTGTCCAAGACAGCGGCCAATCCGGGCCACGGGCACCTGGCGAGCTTCCCAAACGTACAAATATTCTATACATCTTATTCCTGGAATTGTGGATTTTTCCCAAGTCCATTTAGTAGAGGTTTATGGACTTGTTCTTTAGGAAAACGTCTAACCCCTTTTTAAACTCTGCTAACCTAACCGCCTTCACCACTTTCTCCGGCAACGAATTCCAGAGTTTAATTATGCGTTGGGTGAAGAAATCCTTTCTCCGATTTGTTTTAAATTTACTACACTGTAGTTTAATCGCATGCCCCCTAGTCCTAGTATTTTTGGAAAGCGTGAACAGACGCTTCACATCCACCTGTTCCACTCCACTCATTATTTTATATACCTCTATTATGTCTCCCCTCAGCCGTCTCTTCTCCAAGCTGAAAAGCCCTAGCCTCCTTAGTCTTTCTTCATAGGGAAGTCGTCCCATCCTTGCTATCATTTTAGTCACCCTTCGCTGCACCTTTTCCAAGTCTACTATATCTTTCTTGAGATGCGGTGACCAGAATTGAACACAATACTCAAGGTGCGGTCGCACCATGGAGCGATGCAACGGCATTATAACATCCTCACACCTGTTTTCCATACCTTTCCTAATAATACCCAACATTCTATTCACTTTCCTAGCCGCAGCAGCACACTGAGCAAAAGGTTTCAGTGTATTATCGACGACGACATCCAGATCCCTTTCTTGGTCCGTAACTCCTAACGTGGAACCTTGCATGACATAGCTATAATTCGGCTTCTTTTTTTCCCACATGCATTGCTCACATTTCCCCGGACCAACATCAGCCAGTGTTTTGCTAAGCTGCTTCAGGGTCCGAACAACAGGGCTGTTGCAAACAATCCAAACTTCTCACAGTCTCTCTTACAGATTCAGGCAGCATGGAAGCGTCCTAATGCTGCATATCGGCTCTCACAGATAATACAAAATGGCCACCCTTTTTATTTAAACGGTGATGTCAGACAGACACTGTCAAAAAACTTCTCCAATCAGATGACTCTAAAGTGTCTCTAATCAGCTGACTAGAAAAATGGCACTATTCAATACACAAATTCAACCCTATAGGTTCCAATGATTTAATCATAAAGATCCATTTCTGTTCTCTCTGTAGCAATGATTTCCGTCTATCCCCTCTCCGCTGCAACGGTTCCATTCCAGGATTGTGTAGGGTGATCCAGATGCCTCTGATTGTGATACATGAATTGGTCCCATTTGTTTTCTAAATAGGACAGAAACTCTTTTATGTTGCAAATAAGTTGGGAAATGCCACCCCTCCACACACACACAAGGGCAGATGAGACATAGGGGCATCAAGATCCACCCAAACCATGGAATGGTCAGACACCTCCTCTAGTCCCACCCTGCAGAGGAAATAGAGGGGAACATATTCCTCTGGAGAAAATATAGTCCAGCCCCATGAGACTTAGAGAGGTGGGTGTAATCATGTTCAGAGGGGTATAAGAGACACTAACAATCCACTAAATCCAAACTTACCACAAAGGAGGGCAACATCCCTTCTCTAAGACTATGTCCTTTACCTCTCCCCGACACCCCTGTGAACAGTCCACTGAAGGCTGCATAACCAGGTTCATGTCACCCACCACTACCATATCTTATTGAGCAAAGAGGAGAAGCTGTTTCAATAAAGTTGGATAAAAGGTGGACCTATATGGAGTAGGACTGTATATTACCAAAAGATAAAATTCTCTACTATGTACCCACATTTTCACTAGTATGTAATGGCCTTGGTCATCAGTCAGGATACATTTGGCCTGATAATTAAGAGATTTTCTGAATAAAACAGCCACTCCCCCTTGCATGTGTTCCAGAAGAAGCATAAAAAACCTTTCCCACCCGCTGCTTCTGTAACGTTTTGTGTTCTTTATCCATCAAGTGGGTCTTTTGAAGGCATGCTACATCAGCATGGAGTCTGTTCAAAGCAAACAACAGTTTAGCCCTCTTATTTATTTACTTATTTATTGCATTTGTATCCCACATTATCCCACCTTTTTGCAGGCTCAATGTGGCTTACAATACATCATGAGTACTGGAAATAGAAGTGAATATACATTAGGTTTACAGAGGGTTTGTGTTACATGGTGGTGAATTACATGATGCTGTTAAAGCAAAAGACTGGTTTTGACTGGTGAGGAAGTCCATCCAACATTCCAGTAATAAGTCTACATTTTGGAGCAGTCATAGAAAAAAACAAATTTAGCAGCAAAACAGACAGAGAAAGCAAAAGAACATCCAGAAAGCTCAGTGCGCCCAGCCCCCAACCCAAGCTTTACAATAGAATCTAAAAGGTAACTTTAAATGATAACAGATGAAACAAGTCATATCGTTTATATTTTGAAACAATTGCCATGGTGCCGCATCTCCATCACAGCCACCCATCCTGAACCCTCCATCCCAATCTACCCCAACCCATTTAACGCCCCCCCCCCCAATAAAACCCCACTATAACAGAGAAGCAAGAAACACGCCAACCTCTCACATAGAGGAGACATGAAAAAATCACATTTGATGCAGGGAGGGCCTCCAACCCTCCCACTCCCCCAGACCAGTTATACAGGATATCCAAGAAGCAACGACAATAAAAGTTAACTGCTGAAAAAATAATACATGGTGCAGAAAAACCCCACCTTGTTATTCACTGAGAAATAGTGTCTTCGCCAAGCCATCTCCTACCTCAGCCTTGATATAAAGTGAGATATTGAATAACTATTCCTTGGAGGTTGAGTGGTGACTCATTCAGCAGAAGAGAAGGGTGATTCTGCCACAGTAAGCTTATTGATAATGTCTTGTGCTATTTCCGAGGTTAGAAAGAGAACCCACCATGCCTCATGATAAATCTTTAATAATGCTGGATAAACCAGCATGAAACGGAGGCCCCTTTCCACCAAGGTATTGCAAACCAAATTATATCCTTTGCGTTTATCCATTAATGCAATTGAAAAATCTTGAAAAATGTGGATTTGGGTTCCCTCATATGATAATGCGTCTCTCTCTCTTTTTTTTTAATATTTATTTATTTATTGAGCTTTCACATAAATACAAACAAAACCAGTTTGTAAGGCAATACAGAGGAATATATAAGAGAAAAAATTATAAAATTACACATATTGCTACTACTACTTAACATTTCTAAAGCGCTACTAGGGTTACGCAGCGCTGTACAATTTCACAAAGAAGGACAATCCCTGCTCAAAGGAACTTACAATCTAAAGGACAAAAATGTGCAATCAATCAATTTGGGGCAGTCTAGATTTCTTGAATAGGGGTATAATGGTTAGGTGCCAAAAGTGATATTGAAGAGGTGGGCTTTGAGTAAGGATTTGAAGATGGGCAGGGAGGGGGCTTGGCGTATGGGATCATAAACATCATTTTACTCTTCCTTAGACCACCAAAAAGAGAAATGGGGGGGGGGGGGGTCTATACAAATTGTATAATTATGGTACAGCCAGAGACCCCTCCACTGGAATGGTGGCGGGCCCAGTCATAGAGCTCAGGCCATTACAGACCTTGGCTGAGTCAGAAATCTGATGGCTGACATAACTGGGAGCTTACTGGAAAAGTATGGCCTAGTTTGTAGCCCAGATTGAGGCCTAAATAAGCTAAATTAGGAAACGTTAATAGATATGGAAACAAAATGGAGGATTTCAACACAAAATGGAAGCCGTATCTGTTACAAAGTAGAATTTTCTCTAATGTAAGTTAGAAAAACAAGTTGAGAAATGAGTGAGTCATGCCAGGTGCAGAGAAAATAGGGAACTAGCTGTTCAAGAGAGGAGGGAGACTTTCCTGTGAGCAGGATTGTGGTCAGCTGGTGTGAGAAAGGAAAGGCGTAGCAAGATAGAAGCTACTCATTAGCATGAGCCAATCAGTGACAACCATGACATTAGTATAGATCCAATCAGGTATATCTACTGTCATATTATCCATATCCTGAGGGCACCTATAAAAATCAGGGTATTTCCTGGTTTAAGCTAGAGAGACAAGGGTTGCCACTCTCTCTCCAAGGGAAACCAATGTGTCCAGCAAAATTGACAAATTACCTAATTGCTTTCCCTTGTAAAACCTCTAATTGGTAGGAGAAATTATAAAAGATTAGGAACTAATTAACACCTGTTTGCAGCTTATTATATTCCTATAATTAATTGATTGTATGTGCCTGTTAATCACTGATTTGACTTATACCTTGGCAAATAAATTCCTCATTCCAAATGATGATTTGTGGGCTTCACTTAATGATGAAAGGCTGTAAGTATAAATGCTTCTGCTATATCAGGCTATCTTTCGTGGCATTGTATAACTTGTAACCTAAATCCAGTTTGTCATAAGGCTGGTATCTATTCCTTGCCAGTGCTGAGAGGCGGACTAATGCGGGTCCCTTAGACCTAACGTCTCTCTCAGTGGCAATTCCTTTTAGAACTTCACAACTCCTTGAACACCCCAGTACTAGTGCTATTTAGAGATGGAGTCAGATTTAAGGTCACTCCAGCCTTCTTGGGGGCCTCGGGACCCCCCAATTCTCAACATTGGTGACCCCGCGTTCGATTTAAACAAGCCACCAGAATTTTTGTCAAAGTGGGGGTTACTTATAGCTCTTGACTAAAATTCTGTTGTTTTATCTTCCAATTGAATCCCCACTGAGCCCCCACCTCCTTTCCTGCCTCTACACTTCTGCTTTTCTATTTTTCTCTGTAACACAGACTTTAGATCTCGTACGGAGAGAGTGTCCCTTCCCTGTCCTCCGAGAGATCTGGGTTTATTTCCTCTGTGCTGTACTTAAACCTCTGAGAGGTACTTAACCTCTACCTTTCATGCTCTCTGCTTCACATTTAAAACTGCGTAGTAAGTCTTGCTTCCTTATTTTTCTGTTACAGCCAGGCTCTATGGGCACTTTCCCCCCCCCCCCTTTTCCTTCCTGTCATACAGCTTTATACTTGATAAACCACATTTCTTTCTATGCCTGCTTTGGAAACCCCCGTCTGAAACTTTCATGATATTGTAAATCTCCACTTGAGAAGTCCCGGTCTGTATTCCGTCTCTGTTCCCCATAGTCACTTTAGCTGCACTTCCAGGTTTAATTTTCGCTGCATAGCATAATTTTTGGCTGAATTTATAGACTGCTGTTTTATTTTTTCTTTTTAAAACTGTTTCTGAGACTTTCAGAATTAAGATGCTATATTTGGCAATCTAATCTGTTGCCCGGTTTCGTCAAACTCAGAGACAGGTTTTTTTTTATGCTGCAAGAGACAGCCTGGTAGATCTTATCGGGTTCCACAATGTGGTTATAAAGTTTTAAAAGTTTGCTTCTTCTCCCTTAATAGAGGAGGTCTCGATACTAAATCTTATCTCTATTTCTCCTGCGTAGTCCTTTTTTTTTTTATACTTCCTGAGAGAATTTTTCTCTCCCTCCACTCTCTATACCCCCTCCCCTCCTGTTGAAGACTGTAAGTTTCTCTGTTTTCAGTACTAACTTTACTTTTAAAGTTTTTTTTTACAAAGCTGCTTCCAACATTCACTTATTGAACTTTCCCGTACTGCCAGTTATGTTTCTTTCTTGTCTAAACATTATTTGGGTATATTAAACTTGCTGCGACATTTTTTTTCACTTCCCTTTTCTCTGTAGAAACTGTTTCTAAGATGTTCATTATTGCTTGGCAACAGTTTCCGCTGCTTGTTTCCTGTTTCACTGTTCTATTGGCAGTCTGTCAGCCTGATTTCAATTTCTCCCTTACATTCTATTTTTCAAGTGGGTAGAGCCCATGGTCGGGATTGCATGAACAATTTGATGATTGCTTTTAACATTTAACACTTAGCTGGTGATTGTTTTAGCAGTTTTTTCAGCAGGTGCCTAGCCGTCCTTCATATTAACACTTTCTTCTCTTACTTACTCTCCTCCAGCACTGCCCCTCCCTTTCTTGATGGTTGCTCTGTCTCAGTCTCTAGTGGTTTTACACTTTTTTTTTCCCCTTGCTATCCTTTATTTTAGCTTAAATAAGACTTGCTCACCATGCTGTTACAGGGCTTTCAAAATTTATTTTGTGTATATCTCATGGACTGCTTATTGATTGGTATGTTAAATCCATTTCTCTGAGCTATCTGCCAGCGTTAAGTTTAGCTCAGCCTTATACAACTGCTTACTTATTGGTTCGCTACGGTTGTCTGTCAATATTTTTAATCCCACCCACTTCCCTCTTTAGGCATGACACTTTTCTTTCAGACTTTCGTGCTTGAATTGCAGTGCTCATTTTTGTATTTTGATTTGTGGCTGAAACTGCACAACTTTTTTTTTTCCTAATTTTCTTCTCTTACTACAGGTCTAACTGCATGAATGAATGAATTTATTTGTACTGTTTGCCCTTGCATTGCAGGCTTCCTTACTGTCAGCTGTTCCGTTCTAATGTTTTTGAGTTTCCTTCTCGTGGTTTGTTGAGTGGAAAATCTATTGTCTAGTGAATGATGAACGTGGAATTTTTCATATTTTTTGTTCTGGCTAGTGTGTTCCAACTAATGGCTCCTTTTCCCCCATGTGCTTACATGTGTTTTGTTTTGCTTTAAAATATTTCCTTTTTCATCCTCTTTTACTTTACCACCTCTGTAGTAAGTTTCAGGGGCTTTTCCTTGGGACATGCTATACTTTTATTATTTTCTTAGGTACCTGTGTCACGCTATAACCATTGGCTTTGATATCGATGCCTGGGGCTTACACCCATCTGAGGGTCAGAGACCCTTCCATGGATGATGATATCTCAATTATTAGATTTTGAGCAGAATTCAATTCCATTTTCGGAGTGGCCTGCAAATTCGGCATTATTGCCCACACAGCGGTTACCTAGTTCGGATGCGCGCGGAGACAATAAAGAGACGTCTAACGTCTTTCGTTGCAAGTCTGGACTGGTTGACGAGGGCCTTTCAATATTTTTGGACGGCTAGTTGTAACAGAGAAAATTCCTAGCCTTTCAATGTTTTAGGATGGTTATTTGTAACAGAGATAATTCCTAACCATGGTTAGTTGTAACAGAGATAATTCCTAACCATAAAATTTTTTTTGCGTGGTTTGTTGTAAACGAGAGGATTCCAAACCACCGCAGGTCCATTGGGGTGGTTAGTTGTAAACGAGAGGATTCCTAATCAGCGGAAACCCATTGGGCCGCTGCTCTTCGACTCATGCGACCTTATTCACTCCAGCCTTCTTGGGGGCCTCGGGACCCCCCAATTCACAACAAAATTTAAGGAGAATTATCAATAAAGAAAAATCTTGCTTCAAATTGGCATAGTCCTGTTCTTACATTCTCATTAATTCAAATTTTTAGCTTCGAGGAAAGTCTTTAGTTGAGCTGGCTCGAAAAAATACGTATTTAATTCCTGACATGCAAATTATACATTTACACGGATATGCCAGTGTAAAGGTTGCACCCAATGTTCTCACTTATTTTTTTTATTTATTTATTCCATTTGTATCCCATATTTTCCCACCTATTTGCAGGCTCAATGCTGAGTGGTTGGTGTAGTGGGTTAGTGGGGCTCTAGGTTCTCATTGTAGGCCTTGTTGAAGAAGTATGTCTTCATCTCTCAATGCCAGAAATTGTTTTCGTCTCTCCTGAGTCATCTTAGTAACGTCAGGATAAACCCATATTTTCTGACCACAAAATAGGGCTGAAGAATATTTAAAATACAGCTTCATGATCATATTCAAATCTTGTTCAAATACCATAGATACTATCAGAGTCCCTCTAGATGATATTTCTGTCATTGAGTCCTCTAGTAATACTGTTAAATTCTGTATATCAGTAGCAGGGGATTCAGAGATTTCTCCACGCTTTTGTATATTGGGCAAGTAATAAACTTTATTACAAGGAGGAATATCCGAAGGAGATAATTTCAGAATCTCCTGTAAATATTTCTTAAGAAAATCTCGAGACATCAAAGCTGGTGAAATAGGAAAGTTCAAGATAATGCGTCTCTCTTAAGGCTCGTCTGTTTTAATACTTCCACTTTTGTCTGGTAATTGTGAAACTTTGCAAAGATAATTCATGGCCTTCCCCATCATGGAGATGGCCTATGCAGTGCATCCGATCCAGGTGCAGGGGCCCCATGCCAGCAGGTAGGGAAAACTCTTGGCGATTCCAGGTTTCGAAGGTAGAGAAAAGCAAGGCATCAGAAATAGTTTCCGGAAAACTGACGAATCTCATATTTTCTCTCCTCAAGCTGATCATAATGCTACTGTGCCTGAATGCACAGGGTCTCAAAAAAATCATGGGCCACCAAGAAGACGTGCATTTCCAGTTTGGTAGTACATGAAATAATATCTGTCATTAAAGTCTCCAAATGACTCAGCTGAGGAGAGGTTTTGAAACCAGGGTTCCATAGTAGCAGGCAAAAGCTCCATCACTGCATGGCAAGGTCCCAGCCTCCAAGTTCCGTCTGTAGCTCGACTTTTCTCCTTATCTCTCTCCTTTCTCATAGATTTGTTGGACATCGCTGCTCCAGTTTTATTCAGAAATTTGGCCATAAGCTAGCACACACTTAATGGAATTTCTATAAATAGCATAGGAAAAAAAACTAAATTTGGAGGGAAAAGTATTGGAGGCCCTCAGAGTAGACAAGGGACACATCCTCTCCTGTTCAGCGCATCATGTGACTCCCGATCTTTGATTGTTATTTAAATTAATTTACAATTTTAATTGTGCTGAGGCAAAAAAGGCATATTATACCTTTGTTATTGGCACTAAGTCAGTAGATTAAAAAAAACAATTTGCCCTAGTGAATGATCTTCTTACTCTTCCTGTTCCTGACAAACTAGTGGTTATAGCACAGGAATTGGCTGACATTTTTTAAATACAAAAGTCGAAAAAAATCAGAGGTGATCTAAGAATCAGTTGCAGTTATCTGATTCACATTCTTTGGTTTTTGTTCCTGTTTTAGAAACAAATACAACTATAGATCAACTATGAGATTCTTTTGATCTCATAACTTCAATGACCCTCCAATCATTACTACAGAATTGTCATCTTGTCATTTTGTTTTATATATTTGTCCTTCTAATGTGTTTAAGAATCCATCTATTATTGTGGTACTCTGGCTTGTGTCTTTTAAAAATTCCTTACTGACATCTGGAAAGCTTCCAGTAGAGATGGGTGCAATTGCCATTACTCCTATCCCCAAGGCTCAGAATTTTGGATTTATCACTTCTAGTTTCAGACCAATAGCTGGTATTCCATTGCTTACCAAATTACTGGAGACATTGGTTAGCTATCATCTATCTATTTATATTGATACATTTTCTTATCATATATCACAATTTGGGTTCAGATCCCAAAACAGTACTGAATCCCTTCTACTGGTTATCACTACTATTGTTTGAGTATTTAAGTAGGGGTAAGCAGATTGTTCTGCTTCAGTATGACATTTTGGCGGCTTTTGATTCAGTGGATCATAAATTATTGTTAATCAGATTGAGCAGTTTAGGTCTGACTGGTCCAGTGTTAAATTGGTTTAAAGATTTTCTTTTGAGCCGCTCTTATTCTGTCTGGAAAGGAAGTGTGATGTCAGGCTCATGGAGATCTACTTGTGGTGTTCCTCAGAGCTCGCCTCTCTCTCCATTGCTTTTTAATTTGTTTGTGAGCTCTCTTTCTGTCACGTTAGGTAATGATGAACATTTATTTTCTTATGCTGACAATATCGTAATTATGGTTCCAGTTTGTTCTACTTTATGTGAAACATCAATTAGAATTGCTGTTGCCATGGAAAAAATTCAGAAATAGACTATAGAGAATATGCTTCAGTTGAATCAAACAAAAACAAAAGTTTTATGGTTCTGTAATCTTTTGGTGGATGTTCCCCATAATTGTGTATTGCCAGGTGGTATTATTTTAAATCTGGAAAGAGAATCAAGGGTTTTAGGTGTTATCTTGGACAATTCGTTATCTTTTGAAGCTCAGGTTAATCAAGTCTGGAAGAAGTCTTTTTTTTCATTTGTCAATTGGGGTTAATTTGATCTTTTTTTTTTACAGTTCTAATGTTGCTTTTCTGGTTCAGATGTTGGCTTTGTCCAATTTGGATTATTGCAGTTCACTGTATGCTGGAATGAGTGATAAGTTACTTTACAAATTACAATCCTATATAATAATTCTCACCGCCAACATTCTGTCGCTGCCTGGGACCCTGGATCCCACGGATGTGGTCTGCTAGGCAATGTAGATCACACTGACGTCATGTATCCCACACAGCTGATGGAATCCAATAGCAAACAGTGACCCAGGCAGGGGGAGGAGTAGGGAAACACGCGTGTTTCCCTACTCCTCCCCCTGCCTGGGAATCAGCTGTCAGTGCGTGCTCCCTGCCACTTCGGAGCAAGTGGCAGGGAGCGGGGCAACACAGACCCCCCCCTCGCCGCATCACCAAACCACCCCCCCACCCGACGAACATCAACACCCGGTGTCCCCTCACGCACCTCCCACCGAGTTCCACACTCCGCCCTCCCTCCGATTTCAACCCCCCTCCCCGCGTTATGGCCCCCTGGACCCCCCTTCTGCGACCCTGTCGACCCCCCCTTCCCGCAGAAAACCCTCCCCCGCCGCCGTCAAGTACCTATGCTGATGGGGGACCCCAACCCCCGACAGCCGAATTCCTGTTCTGGCCTTCGCGGCGTTCCTTCCTCAATGATGTGCTGTTCAAGTTCCTCTGCGTGCGTCTGACGTCAGACACAAGCACAGAAAATTGAACAGAACATCATTGAGGAAGCAATGCCGTGAAGGCCAGAACAGGACTTTGGCTGACGGGGATTGGGGTCCCCCGTCAGCACAGGTACTCGACGGCGGCGGGGGGGGGGGGACGGTTTTCGGTGAGAAGGGGGGGCGACAGGGTCGCGGAAGGGAGGTCCAGGGGTCCGTAAAGCGGGGGGGGGGGGGGTGTTTGAAAACGGAGGGTGGGCAGAGTCGGTCGGAGGGGCGTGAGGGGGCCTTGAACTGGGTGGGTGGCAGGCCAGGGAGGCAGGGAGGGGACAGAGCGACACAGTGAGGGAGGGTGGGGGATTGCCTTGCTAGCGACTGTTTCCTTCCCTTAAGAAATGGGCCTTTTTTACTAGTTATTACAGAATACAGCAGTAAGGTTGATTTTTTGGTTGAGGAAATGAGAAGGTGTATCTGACTATGGGCCCTGTTTACTAAGCTGCGATGTAGGTGTACTAGTTTTTTTTAGCGTGCGTTAAAGGTTAGCATGCAGTGGAGGAGGATTTTCAGTAGGGAGGTATTGTCACTGTATTAGGTTATGTTGAAATGTTTGGATGTGTGAGTGTTTATAGCTGATTTACCTTTGGTATGTGATTTTTAAAAAATTTGATTTGTGAATGATGTATAAGTGTGATACAATTTACAACTATAAGAATTTTTTACCCAGTATTGTGATCTATG
Organism: Microcaecilia unicolor; assembly: GCF_901765095.1. Lineage (NCBI taxonomy): Eukaryota > Metazoa > Chordata > Amphibia > Gymnophiona > Siphonopidae > Microcaecilia > Microcaecilia unicolor. The sequence goes on from NW_021963208.1 coordinate 67,258, forward strand.
CATTAATGCTAGAGACACCCATATCTTCCTATGGGTGTCTGTAGCATTAGCATGCACTAAAAATGCTAGTGCACCTTAGTAAACAGGTCCCTATATTAAAAAAATTAATTGGCTTTATATTTGTGCACGGATTACTTTTATAGTCACATATATAGTATTTCAGATACTATATTGTAATACTTCTGTATTACTAATTCAGTTTTTCTCTCACTGCTTTTATATGTCAACTAGAGTTTGCTATTGAGATGTCCTATATTTAAAAATATTCATTTTAAGCGTCAATTGGATTCTATGTTTACTGGTCAAGTTAGTTTCTTTTTGAAATGAATTACCAAGTGTACTTAGATTAGATCAAATTGTATACACTTGCATAAGAGGTTGAAATCTTTTTTATTTGATACATTTGATGGTTAATTTTTTATTTTGTGGAGTGGAGGAGTGGCCTAGTGGTTAGAGCACCAGTCTTGACATCCAGAGGTGGCTGGTTCAAATTCCACTGCTGCTCCTTGTGATCTTAGGCAAGTCACTTAACCCTCCATTGCCTCAGGTACAAACTTAGATTGTGAGCCCTCCTGGGACAGAGAAATACCCAGTGTACCTGAATGTAACTCACCTCAAGCTACTACTGAAAAAGGTGTGAGCAAAATCTAAATAAATATATATAATATTTATTTTTTAATTATGTAATTTCTCGTTTTTGTTTGAGCTTCTTTTATGCAAACCGCCTGTATAAGACATAAATTAGGTTATTGGATAAATAGCACAAAACAAAACAACAAAAAAAACAATGTGAGGGCCCTGTTTACTAAGCTGTGCTATAGGCGCACTAGTGTATAGAAATATATGGGTGTCTTTAGCATTTAGCGCGCACTAAAAACACTAGCACACCTTAGTCAACAGGGCCTTAAGAGTAGCAGAATATGTACAGATCTTCCACTGCACACAAAACTGACCCTAATGTGACTACCACTGGACCACTAGATGAACCAGAGGCCTTAGGGGCAGAAGCCCTGTTAACAGATTCACTGGTGCTGTATCCTCAACTGCTACCTCACGGCCAATGCTCCCTGCAAAGGATAAAGGATCTTGAATTTGATATACCACCTTTCTGTGGTACAACCAATGTGGTCTACATTTATTATTAGATTCAGGTACTTTCTCTATTGCTAGCAAGCTCACAATCTAAGTTTTGTTTTTATTTGTTTCTGGGGCAATAGAGAGTTAAATGACTTGTCCAGGATCACAGGGATCCACAATGGCAATCAAACCCAACTCCCCAGGTTTTTAGCCCACTGCACTAACCATTAGGCTACTCCGCCATATTTAATATTAGTTCCAGTGACTACAGTACTCTGCGCCAATTGGATTTTTGGGCACTTCATTAACATAGACACCAACATTGCTGCTTGCATCATCACAGTGGGCAGCAACTGTGTACCTTTCAGCAGTGGCTCTGAGAAACTCTCATTGCCTTCTAACTCAGGACTCTTCCCAGTCCACAAGACAGCAGAAGGTGTTTCAAAGTAACTGCCTGGCTAAGCAAGAACACTGTATCTGTAGTAAATCACATATACAGTTTTTCCTTAGTATAGCTCAGTGGTGTGCTGGAGCCGGCTCGCTCCGGCTCGCAAGATCCGGTTGTTAAATTTTGGCTGGACTTGCGAGCCGGTTGTTGGAAAGGGCGAGCCGGCTCTCCCTCCCTCCGCCTTCCGGATCCGGTCCCTCACCGATCCTACCTTGACTATCGAATTCTTCCGGGCAGGCAGTGTTGCCTGCCCGCTGCTATCGCTGACTTTCCTCCGCCGCCTGTTTGCGCTTTAAAAATGGCCGCCGAGACTTCCAGAGGCGGCCTCGCGAGACTTCTGTAAGTCTCGGCGGCCATTTTGAAGCGTGATCGGGCGGCGGAGGAAAGTCAGCATGGCAGCGGGCAGGCAACACTGCCTGCCCCGAAGAATTTGATGGCCAAGGTAGGGTCGGTGAGGGACCTGATCGGTAGGGAGGGAGGAAGCAGGAGAATTCGCGGAACAAGTCGGGAGGGGGTGGCAGGGGAGAGAAGGGAGCTGCTGGCCATGGGTGGATGGAGGGCAGGGGAGAGAAGGGAGCTGCTGGCCATGGGTGGATGGAGGGCAGGGGAGAGAAGGGAGCTGCTGGCCATTGGTGGATGGAGGGCAGGGGAGAGAAGGGTCGTTGGCCATGGGTGGATGGAGGGCAGGGGAGAGAAGGGTCGCTGGCCATGGGTGCATGCAGGGCAGGGGAGAGGAGGGTCACTGCTGGCCATGGGTGGATGGAGGGCAGGGGAGAGAAGGGTCGCTGGCCATGGGTGAATGGAGGACATGGGGAGAGGAGGGGAGAGAGAATAAATGCTGGACATATATGGAGGGGAGGGAAGAGTGAGGAAGGAGATAAGATAAGGGAAAAGGAAGAAAGGAGAAAAACTGTACATGGATGAAGAAAATAGGCAGAAGCTGAGGACCAGAAATGAAGAAGAAAGGAGGAAAGTAAAAGAAATAAATGGAAAGGAAGCCCTGGAAACGGAGTTAGGAGGACAGATAGCAGCAGAATTGGATACTGGGCCAGCATGATCAGAAAAACAGTCACCAGACAACAAAGGTAGAAAAAAATCATTTTATTTTCATTATAGTGTTTGGAATATGTTCACTTTGAGAATCAGGTGCTCAACATTAAAAGTTTATATTTATTTACTTATTTATGGCATTTTATCCCACATTAAACATGAATTAGATTGGAACCTGGGATCATTTAATTTTTTTTTTCCTGGAGAGAGTAATGCATTGCCCCCACCCACCGGCTATAGCCAGCTCTGCAATTTTGGGGGGCGCAGAGTTGGACGGGGGGGAGGCACAGAGGTGGACGGGGGGGAGCAGTGGTGGGGGGGGGGGGGGGCGCCGAGGTGGACCGGGGAGAGAGCCTGTTGTTAAAAATTTACCAGCACACCACTGGTATAGCTTCACATCTACTGCAGACACGGGTGTTTTTACTGCAAACTAGGTGTGGCTTGGTGCAAAGAATCCAAACCTGGCTGTAACTCATATTTTGCAATTTTGGCAGATAGTGTTTTTCATTTAGAGGGCAGTATAGATGTCTGGTGTGGTCCTGAAAGTACTTGCATAGAGGGAGCAAGACTCCGAACCTACCCTTCTGTTTAGGCATAAATAGAATTATTTTTTAAAAGAATAATAGTAGGAAAATGGCTGCAATGCACAGAGCTCTACAGCTAGTTCTTCATCACACCCCATTGGTCCCTGATGTTTTCTTTTATATGATTGTATCTGATCGTTTTATGATATGATATTCATTGTAAACAACTTTCCCCCTCAATATTTAGCTGATGGTGGTTAATATTTTTAAAGCACTAACTGTAGCTGGCTAAATTAGTCCCTGATATTCAGTGCCAGCCCATGTCCAGACACTGGCATTGAATATCTGGGTATGACTGGACATGTCTTGACTGCCAGATCTTATGCATGTCCCAGCCAATATTCACCAGGATCCACATAAGGGAATATCTGCCCCCCCCCCCCCCAATTATAATCCAACCTTCCTCCTGACCCTTGCCATTCTGACAGGCTTCCCCTAACACATCCTGATCCTCCTCCCAACTCACCCAACCAGGTAAGCACCCCTCCCAAAATGACTTGAGCTTCCATCCTTTCATCCCCAACCAAACAAGTGAACTCCCAACATTATCTGATCCTCTCCAACCAAAGACTCTCCTCGTCCCAGTAGCCACCTCCCAATCACAGGCCTGCCTGACCATCCCTGGAGGTCCAGTGGGTGTTTGGGGCAGAAGTGAACCCCATTTGCTCCTGCTCTAGTGGCTCCAGCAGAAAAATGGTTGCCACCTCTAGTGGTTATAGTCTCTTGGTACTACTACTAGTGGTGACCAGTGTCCTCCAAAGCTGTGTGGGTCTCCTCCAATCACATTGCTGCCAGTGGGGGGGCAGTGCTTCAATACTATGCTTTCATTCACTAGGGAAAGGTAATGCAGAATTGCTGTTAGACATGTGATACTGAAACAGCACCCCCACTGGGAGGAATTAGGTGGAGGACTGCCACACAGTTTAGAGGAAATTTGTTAAGACTATAGCTAGAGGACATGATAGCCATTTTGCCTCAGAGCCACAAGGGGCAGGAGCAAGTGGGGGCCTTATGGGACATGTGGGGATCTGGGGGAAAGGGATGGAAGGGAAGGAGAACAAAATCAAGGTACAGACTGGTACCTGGAAGCTATGCGGATGCTGGCCGATATGCAGTGCAGGCACCTGCATAGCTAAGCAGACATAGTTGCAACTGCTTTTTGCACTTAGCTGTGAATAATGCCAGCGCCCATATAATGGCCAGCTCCTTCCCAACCACCTCTATAATGCCCCTCTCCTGCCTGGCTTCAGGATGGCCAGTTATTACTGATATTCAGCAACAATGCCTGGTTAAGTGCCACTGAATGTTGGAAGACAGCCTCCTGAGTGTGATTTATGTTTAAATCACTTTAAATATTGACCTCTTTGTGATTGGGTTAAAGCAGTGTTTCCCAAGTAGGTTCTGGAGTACCCCCTGGCCAGTCAAGCTTTCCTGCATGAGATTGATTTCCATTCACTGTCTCTATTTTATGCAAATCTCTTTCATGTATATTCATTTTGGATATCCTGAAAACCTGACTGACCAGGGAGTACTCCAGGACCAGCTTGGGAAATACTGGATCAAAGGATATACAAAATGAATGGATGGAAATTAAACAAACTCCAAGAGTCTCCAGGTGAAACCTTGAAGTTTTCTAGATGTGTTATAACTAGATTGACATTTCACTAAAGTATTCATCATATAAGTTCTAACTATTAAAACCTGGAGGATATACTCAGATTTTTTAGGCTCCAAATTCACACTAGTGGAGGCAATCTCAATGCAGGGGCAATAATCAACATCCAAAGTTATTAATCCCATTGCTTATAGAATGTTTCATTCTTTCAAGTTTGTGGTTGGTCCAATGTTTTCAGCTGATCTATTTAAAACACAGCTTCTCACGCCAACGCCATTTTGAGAGAACGTGATGTCATCTAAGCTGAGAAATTTATGGTTTGGCGTGAGTACTCGTAAGTATATGTATGTTTTGTTTTAGTTTAAAAGATTTCGTATAATATTGTTCAGGAGTGAATTTTAATGTAAGCTTGTTCTGTTTAGAACGGCCCTTGATGCAGTCAAGAAACGTGGTCCATGTTGGTCAGCCTGTTAACCTCAGATAATTGGATTTGCTGCAAAAGAAAGAAAGAAACATTCTGTAAGAATTGGGATTATTGACTTCAGATTTTTTAGGATAGCATATGTACACTTCCAGAGGGGACAGACAGTTATTTCTGATGATGTCAATCTGAGCTCTTAAAAAATCTATTTTCTAATCTGTTAATCATCACTGAGTGAGGTAGTTGAGATTATTGGTGGGCAATTTGCTTCCTTGCTCAGAAAAGAAGAATGCAACATGAGACTTGTATTGATTTTATTATTCTGGAGGCAGATAGCAATAGGTAAGTGAGACCCCAGGACTCTAGTTTCTTTGTTTTCCTTGTTGAATGGTTGATTCAGCCCTGCAGAGTCTCCCTGTATTAATATTTAATAACTGATGCAATGCCAGTCTCTTTGCCATAGGTGTATGATGTTTTGTAATAATGAAATGATCTCATACAAGCTTCCAAATGTGTTTCACTAATGCCATTCATCTTCTCTTATCAAAGCTTTTTTCAGATAAGATTTTATTTGGGGCTGTATTTGCACTGTATCTGAAACAGGAAAGTTAGTTTCTAATTTACAGAATCATGCATTTTTCTGGGATGTCTTCTTTTCTTTTTATGTACCTGCAGGCCTCTTTTATCAAGTAACGCTAGCGGTATCTGGTGCAGCAATGCCGACAAAGCCTATTCGCTTTGAATGGGCTCTGTTGGCATTGCCGCACAGGAACCGCTAGTGCGACTTGATAAAAGAGGCTCTGTCACTTATTTTATAATCATTATCTATAATTGATAAACAAAACATTAAGCTATAGTTCTTATTACGGGTCTCATCTTTCTTCAAGAAAGAAATATCAGGACTTTTTATTTTAATTCATTTTTTAATAATTTGTTTTAACTCATTTTACTTCATCCCTGCTCTTTGCCAGTGGTTTATTTAGAGATCTTTTAGAGATCTTCAGAAGGACAGAAAAGTGTGAGATAAAGTCAGCCATAGGCTGCTGCAGTGATTCCAATTGCACATCCATCTCAAATTAACAATGAAAAAAATCCCTCAGCCAGTCTGCTGTTTGATTTTTTTTAAATTAATTAATTCCTTAGATACTCTAATACTTACAGGTTTGTATTTAAAAAAAACCCTGTCCGTTACTGAATTAATCACATATAGCCACCAGTTGGCCCTTTTACTAAGCTGCATTATTATATACCTAACACGAGCTCTACAGTGAGGTAGACAGTAACACAGACCTGCATTATTGTCTCCTGTGTTAAGAAGGCAGCTTCTTTGTAGGAGTGGGTGGGATCTGAGCAAAGCATCATCATGCAGAGGTGTGACTGGCATTGACAGCTAGCCTACAGGTCAGTACTGTGTTCTAGGTGTTATGACTGCTAATAACACAGCTAATCTTACCGATTCCTCTAGAGGTAGCAGTAAGTGCTGCTGTGACACCAGCAATCCAGTAAAGCAGTGCACTGTCAGTGGTGGTGCACTGGCACATCCCCCTGTTCACTGCCCCCTCTGCTAAGGCACCTGCAACCATCTGACACCAACCTGACCCCCACATCACATATCTAGTCCCCTCCAACACTAACCTGACCCCCCCATCAGGCATCTGCCCCCCCTTCACAAGATCCCCCACCCGTCCAATTAAAAAATCCTCCCCCCACTGCTCAACCCTCTCCCACCTTTCCAATCCCCCCATAACTTACCCAGGGATCAGTTTTAGTGGGCACTGGGACCCAAGAGGCATATCTCCTTCCATATATGGAGATGACCCCTAGTGGTAGTACTATGAGAGTACCACTAGGGGACATTGGCATCATTTTGACCATGTGCGGCAGCAGAGAGGGATCACTGCCACGTGGGACCCACTGCCCACCAGTGCTGACCCCTGTATAAGTCAATGGGGGGGATGAGGGGTAGGAAAGAGTTGGGCTCTGAGGGAAGGTTTTATTGGTATGAGGGGTAAAATCTCTTGAAGTGAAGGGGATCTGTTTCTGATGGTAGGGGGACCGGATGCTTGATCATGGTGGTTGGGTTGGTGTTGGGGGTGGGGGAGACTGGATGCTTGATTGTAGGGTTGAGTTGGTGTCAGGTAGGGTGTGGGTTGATTGGGTATGTGGGGGAGGGGAGGGGGAATCAGCTATCAGGGAGGATGATGGGGATGGTAGACTGCGTGAAGATGTATTATTTACTTTTTAGTGGGCCTGCATTGCTCTACCTGCACTGGCAGATAGTATAGTTACTCCGGCACCATCTAGCACTCCAGATAATGTAGGCACCATACCCTGTACAGTAAATGTAGAGCAGATATGGGGCACACTCCCTGCATAGATTTTGCACTTACTGCAGGTTAAATTTTGCATTGAAACATGCAGGAGGTACAAATTTTACTGCACTTTAGTAAAAGGACCCCTACACCTTCCCCCATCATAGCCTTGCTGTATCATCATTATTATTATTTGTGTGCCTGACTTGACTAGATTGTAAACAACAAGGAGCAGGGGCTATGTTTCTTGTTATGCTTTTGTAAGGTGCAGTTATCACTTTGTAGCTCTATATGAATCATAATCAGAATAATACAATCTTATAAATAAACTACTGATAAAGAGTGTGGATAAGTGTGGATCTTGGAAGAAAAACAACATTAGAAGAAAAACTGGAAGCTCCCTTCCCCCCAACTTAGAACGTAAGAGTAGCCATACTGGGTCAGACCAATGGTCCATCTAGCCCAGTATCCTGTTTCCAACAGAGGCCAAGCCAGATCACAAGTACCTGGCAGAAACCCAGATAGTGGCAACATTTCATGCTACAAATCCCAGCGCAAGCAGTTGCTTCCCCATGTCTGTTTCAATAGCAGACTATCCTGCTTATAATCGAAATAGAAAAATGCCTATATTGTGACCCAAATCGGGAGATAGACGTTTATCTCACAAAAACAAATAAAGCAGTATAATCGAAAGCCGAATTTGGATGTTTTCAACTGCACTCCATCGCGGATGCGGACAAAGTTGATGGGGGCGTGTCGAAGGCGTGGTGAAGGCGGAACTGGGGCGTGGTTATCGGGCGATCAGAGATGGGCGCCTTTCGCCGATAATGGAAAAAAAATATGCGTTTTTAGCGAGAATTTAGGGCACTTTTCCTGGACCCTGTTTTTCCACGAATATGGCCCCAAAAAGTGCCCTAAATGACCAGATGACCACTGGAGGGAATCGGGGATGACCTCCCCTGACTCCCCCAGTGGTCACAAACCCCCTCCCACCACAAAATATACCGTTTCACAACTTTTTATTTTCACCCTCAAATGTCATACCCACCTCCCTGGCAGCAGTATGCAGGTCACTGGAGCAGTGATTAGAGGGTGCAGTGGACTTCAGGCAGGTGGACCCAGGCCCATCCCCCCCACCTGTTACACTTGTGCTGGTAAATGGTAGCCCTCCAAACCGCCCCCAAACCCACTGTACCCACATGTAGGTGCCCCCCTTCACCCCTTAGGGCTATAGTAATGGTGTAGACTTGAGGGCAGTGGGTTTTGAGGGGGATTTGGGGGGCTCAACACCCAAGGGAAGGGTGCTATGCACCTGGGAGCTGTTTTACCTTTTTTTATTTTTTTAAAGTGCCCCCTAGAGTGCCCGGTTGGTGTCCTGGCACGTAAGGGGGACCAGTGCACTACGAATCCTGGCCCCTCCCACGAATAAATGTCTTGGAGTTATTCGTTTTTGAGCTGGCCGCTTTCGGTCTCCATTATCGCTGAAAAACAAAAACGCCCAGTTCAAAAAAAGATAAACGTCCATGTTTTTCGAAAATACGGTTCGGTCCGCCCCTTCACGGACCCGTTCTCGGAGATAAACGCCCATGGAGATAGACGTTTACGTTTGATTATGCCCCTTCACGGCTTTTTCCTCCAGGAACGTGTCCAAACCTTTTTTTAAACCAAGATATGCTAACCACTGTCACCACATCTTCCTGCAAAGAGTTCCAGAGCTCAACTATTCGTTGAGTGAAAAAATATTTCCTCCTATTTGTTAAGTATTTCCATGTTTTGATGTATCTGGGTCTATGTGGCAGGCTAAAAGGGGACCTAGTAGACCAGATGTTTGGGCATAGTCATGCTAGGTTAGGGTGCAATAATAGAATTAAATAGTTGCTGGATCTGACTGGCAATGTGCAGTACAGTAATAACTAGAAATCCTAGTGGGAACAAAGACACTCATGGAGATGAATTCATCTGAGTTGCTACACAGAGGCCCTGGTGGATTGAAGAGTTAGGCATCAGCTATTCTAACATTTCTAACTATTTAAAATATTAGAAAACCTTGCAGTTAGACATGGAATGGGTTGTGTGATGGGTATAAACTAGGTGGGAAATTGGTCATTCTTGAAGTGCCCATATAAGGAATATGTCATAAACAGTTATAAAAAAGAAAGGGATTAATAGATGATTATGTCCTTTGGCTGACAGCTTGGATATATTTTTAGTGATAAGGTCAGAAATAAGCAGACTAGATGGCCCAGCTAGGTTTTTTCCCCCCCCTGCCAGGATATTACTGTTTTTGTTTTTAAATAAAGAGAGGGCCTACGTTATGAGGATCTGTAAGATGTTGTGTATCTAGAATATCTGAATATTTTCTCTGCTGACATAAAAATGTAGATAATCATACCAATCAATCAGTTTTAACAATAGTTACACAATGGAAATGTACTACTTACTACTTATCATTTCTGTAGCACTACTAGACGTATGAAGCGCTGTACACTGGAACATGAAGAGACAGTCCCTGCTCGACAGAGCTTACAATCTAATTAGGACAGACAAACAGGACAAACAAGAGATAAGGGAATATTAAAGTGAGGATGATAAAATAAGGGTTCTGAACAAGTGAATAAGGGTTAGGAGTTAAAAGCAGCATCAAAAAGGTGGGCTTTTAGCTTAGATTTGAAGACGGCCAAAGATGGAGCGGTTGCTGTATTGTGGTAGAATACTATTTTGCTGGTTTGCTAATTCAGATCTCCAGAATTGTTTTTTCTCTGCTTGTTTTGACTAGAGCTTAGGTGTTCATTAACAAAGAAACTTGATAGGGGTCACAAATGGAAGAGCTGCTAGAGCCCTCTAATAGGTTACAACTTGGATTTCTTGTTTAGTAACATTCCTGACACTGATTCAGAGCTCATTCCTTATCTTGACAAATGCACAGGCAAACAGTAGAGCTGAGACAGAGCTGGTTCCACAGGACTGCCAGACATCAAGGTCAGGGACTGTAAATGCTAGACAAGAACCCTTTAGCTCACCTTTGCCTCTTCCTCTGGCACAAGTAAATAGATTAGGTAAAGAGTTGTGATATTTTGACAAACATCCAGAAAATCAAAGGTCCTCATTTCATCCCTCATAATATACAACTAACGGATCAATATTAAGCTGGCAGAGGTCATTATTTTTTTAAGCGCTGACCGCCGCCAGCTGAATTAGACCTGGATATTCATGCTAGGCCATGTCTGGATTTGCAGCAGCACCCAGACGTTATGTAAGTATGGCCAATATTCAGTCGCACCCGCTTACTTAACTGGACAATGTTAGAACTGCCTTTTCTGAGGTCCAGCTTACCCAGTTAGGTATGCAAGCACTGACACTGAATATTACCAGTGCCCTCCTAACTTCTGGGACTGCTCCAGCATTACCTGGCCAGCGCTGTGGTGGTCAGAGCCAATATCCAGTGGCACTCTCTGGTAAAACACTGCTTAATAGTGGCAGGCAACCAGTCAGTAAGTGGGCATGAGCCTCTGAACTTTAAGGATCTCTCCTGAAGTACCATATATATTTGTGTATAAGATGAGGGCAGTTTTGGGACAAAATATGGCCAGAAATGCTGTGACCCATGCATACGTGAGGCTGAAAATTTCCTTTTCTCTCCCTTCCCTCCACCTCTGGGTCCAATATTGTCCCCCTCTCCCTTCCTTTTGGATCTAACATTGCCCCCCTCTTCCCTGCCCTTCCCTCCACCTCTGGATCTAACATTGCTCCCTCCCTCGGCCTTCCTCCCCTCTGCCTTCCTCCCCTCCACCTCTGGGTCCAATATTGCTTCCCCTCCACCCTTCCCTCCCATTATCCAGCATCAATCTCTCTCTCCCTCCCCACCCACCCACCCACCCAAATCGTCGACCTTGCTGACCTCTTCCAACCTGTGGTTTGGCATCTCAGTCTTCCCCCCATGTAACTTCAAAGCTTGTCATCTATAGAGCAACTTCCTGTTTCCATATGGGCAGAACAGGCCATAGGTGGCCTAGGTTTATCACTGTGCTGCTGCTGCTCTATAGAAGAGAAGTTTAGAGGTACATGGGGGGGGGGGGGGGCGAAAGGAGATAGATTGAGAGGCTGAACCACAGGCTGATGGAGAGAGGGTAGTAGAGAGGGTAGTAGAGGGAGAGATGCTAGATCATGCCATTGACAGGAATGGGGGAACAATTTATTGTATGAGTCACTATGGATTTTTGAAACTAATCTACTTTTTTTAATTATTAATGTATTGTGCTATTTAGAGTAGGAACCCATGACTTGTTTCCAAATTGCTAGAAAAAGTGTAATGCAGATACCAGAACTGGCCCTGTTGTATTTGGAAATACTTACCTACAAAGCTTTATATTGGAGGGAGCATTACAGTGTATATTATTGGAATATTCATATGGAATGACTGCATTATTTTAAGGCCCCTTTTATAAAGGTGTATTAGCATTTTTAGTAAACGCTAAAAATAAGCACGTGTTAAATGCTAGAGATGCCAATATATTCCTATGAGTGACTGAAGGAAGGATCTTCAGACTTGTGCCTCTTAATTGCAAAACATAAGTTTTTAGGCAATCAGATGCAAATCCTCATTGATCCGTTAAAGTGTGTAACAACTTTTTTTTCTTCTTAAAACCTTTTTTTTTGTCCATTAATTTTCATATTTATGCTTCATCATTTATACTTTTTCTCATTTCTTTTCTTAACTTAATCAATACATTTGACATAATCAACTACTTAGCTGGTGGTTTGGCAGCAAACTGTGAACCCAGGAGCCTCAACCAACTTGGCCAGGTTTCGTTATTCCTTCGTCAGGGCAGAAGTCCTCTGTGAACAACAATATATGTATTAGTTGTATGCTTACCATCCACTCTATTCATCTTATGATATTGTATCCCCCCCTCTTCCATCGCTCACTTCCAGCGTTCTCCTAACCTCATCTTCAAACTTGCAAAAATGGCTGCGGCGTCTTTTTAGACCGTCGTCCATTTAAACTTCATCAGCTAGTCGACGTCATCAGATTCCTGATTGGTGGTTAAACCCACTTCTTCTTACCAATCATCTCAAAGACCACCAGTCTAATTCCGAGTTTAGCCCCACAGGGTGCAGTGTGTTCAGATTAAAAATCCATTTTTGTTCTTTAAAGTTCAGATAATAGTCCAGATTGCCTCCCTTCCATCCTATCTGGACCCTGTCAAGAATTCTCCATTTAATATCCAAAATTTCATATTGTTGCTCCCACCAGTGCTGTGTTAATGGAGCTGTCATTATCTGGTTTTTCACTCTTGATTTATGTTCATTCAGCCGCGTTTTTATAGCTCTCACTGAACGCCCGATATATATTAACTGGCAAGGACAGATAATGAAATAAATTACAATTTTTGAGTTGCAGTCTGTTTTCGTACATGCCATAATCCAGCGGTGTGAAATAGGATGTTCCCACTCGCTCCCTTCAATGGTCTGGGAACACCATTGGCAGTTATTACATCTATAATGGCCAACAGCTTCCGTCGACTCGTTGTCATAAGCTAGTCGTTTATAGGTCAGTATCTCTCCTATAGTCTTCCCTCAATGATAAGCACAGATAGGATGATTTTCAAAACAATCATGCACTTGTACAATGCCCCAATTTGAATGAATAGCTGCATTGATAAAGGGACTTGCTGTTGAAAAAGGCATGACCGCCACTAATCTATATTCTTCTGTATGTTGATTGTATTGCAATAGTAACTCTCATTGAGAGTACTTAGCTCTTAGATATTCTTTTCTTACCACTTTCTCCTTGTATCCTCTCGCCAGAAATCTCCAACTCATCCTGTTACCTTCTGCCTCAGAATCCTCAGATTTTCAACAGATTCTTTTTAAATGAAGAAATTGGCTAACAGGGAGACTCCTTTTTAGATGGTCAGGGTGAAAACTAGAGAAATGCAGTAAAGTGTTTCTCGCTGATGCCTTTTGGAACAATGTGGTGTGGATAGTGTTACTTTCTCTGTACACCCATACATCAAGAAATTCCAAACTATCATGGCTGTAATGACAAGTAAATTTCAAATTGGGCTTCAAAGAGTTCATCCATTCAATAAACAAAGTTAGCTGTTGTGTTGACCCATTCCATATGAAAAAAATATCATCTAGATGCCTCTTCCATAAAGTTATGTTCTTAAATTCTTCTGCCTTGTAGATATATTGCTGCTCAAATCTATCCAGATACAATGTGGCAATTGAGGGTGCCAGAGAAGCTCCCATCGCTACACCCTGACACTGCTCATAATACTCCTACTGGAACAAAAAAAAATATTTTTAATGACTATCAAAGCTAGGGCCATTAGAAATTCTGTTTTAATCCGTTGTAAACCTGAACGTTTGTTCAGGGTCTCTTCTATCAGGTTTAAAGCCTCTTCTTGAGGTATTACTGTATACAACGATGTTACATCTACTGTAACAAAAATGGATTTCTTACAGAGTGTAACTGTTTGAAGACATCGTAAAAAAAACTGTAGTGTCCCGTATAAAAGAAGCAACTTGTAAGGCAAATGGTTTTAAAAAATGATCTAACATTTGAGATAAGGGTTCCAAGATTGAGCCCCTCAGAGCCACTATGGGACGACCAGGAGGAGAATTCATGTCCTTATGAATTTTTGGAAGGAAATAGATTCTCAGGGTATTTGGATATTCCATTATCAAAAACCTAGCTTCTTTACTGGTTATTACAAGTCTCGTTTCTGCCTCTTTCACCAGCTCTTTAATCTCCAGTAATAAACTGGGTGTGGGGTCTTCATTTAATTTCTTATATGTGGAGACATCCTGAAGTTGCCGGGAGCCTTCCATTCGATATTTTTCTCTGTCCCATAATGTCATGGCTCCCCCTTATCTGCTCTCAGGACAATTACGAACCTTTGATTTTGAAGCGCCGTTAGTGCATCTTGAGATGCTCGGGAGATGTTATACCTAATCCGATCATGCATGTGTTCTTTTTCCCAGATCATAAGATCTCACAATATACATTTTTGAAATGCTAAGATAGATGGGTCAAGGTTTTCCAACGGCGTCCAGGTAGACCGTGGTTTTATCATGAATATATCTGGGATGGGAGGATGGTTCAAAAAAAACTTTTTCAGGTATAATTTCCTAATAAATCTGAATAAATCTGCTCGTGTGGAAAATGGATCATACTTAGTTGTAGTTGATGGTACATAGCCCAATCCTAGGCTCAAAATCTTTCGCTGGGACTCTGTCATGTTGAATGTGGATATATTTATAATTGCTGATTCTGCATCCCTCGTGCTCGGGTTTGATAATACTGTTCCAGAGGTGGCTGATTCTCGTACCGCTCTACTGATTTAAAACCTACTCGCTGCCCTCTGCGTCCTCGGGCAGGCAGCTAGCGGTTGTCTAAAAAAGGCTGTCGTCTAGAAGGATATTGCTGTCCTCGGTTACTTCTTTCATCCCCACTTGACCCACTATCACTAGGGGGCCCTAAGAACACTGTATCTGGTATATTCCTGTGAATCTTCTCCTTGTGCATCCATAAATCTACTTGATCTAACGCATAATCTCTCTCATCCCTCTTTAGTTTTTTAATCTTCAATTGATGAATGCTTTCTCGAGCTGCTTTCAGTTTCTCTGACAGTTCTGCTTGCAATTTAGCATATTCGTCAGTGGACGATTTCTGTTGAAATTTTTCTGTTATAGCATTGGATTTCATCTCTTGTTCCACCGACGCTGTTGTTTCAACTATGAGCAGCATGAGGTCTCTGCTACATTTGTTCAAGATGGCACTCCATTTTTTCACAAACTCATCGCCATAAGTAAATAATGACGGAGCTTTCTGCAGTCTAAGTCCTCTAGGGATCATACGTTGTTTAATGTACTGTGCTAATGTGTTCCCATGGAGTTCTACCTGAATTAGCCTTTTATTCACATTTTCTAATTCCAGCCATGATGATACCTATTTCAGACCCCGTTTCTTCCAGGATGTCCTCTCTTTGTACTAATTTCAACATTTGGTCTTCCGAGTAGCCAAATACATCTAGATCAGTCTGATTTGCCATTTGACAGTTGACGGTTGAGGTTCAATGAATTGATAAATCAACTAGAAATGAACCTTTTTAAATAAAATGGTGCGAGGTATTAACTTATTATCAACTATACCAAATTTCCCAAGCACACATACATCTCATCAATATTTCAGCCACGAGTGACTGATGTGAAGGATCTTCAGACTTGTGCCTCTTAATTGCAAAACATAAGTTTTTAGGCAATCAGATGCAAATCCTCATTGATTCGTTAAAGTGTGTAACAACTTTTTTTTCTTCTTAAAACCTTTTTTTGTGTCCATTAATTTTCATATTTATGCATCACCATTTATACTTTTTCTCATTTCTTTTCTCAACAATCAATAAATTTGAGATGTAGGGGCATAATCGAATGCAAACGCCTATCTCCATGGGCGTTTATCTCTGAGAACGGGTCCGTGAAGGGGCGGGCCGAACTGTATTTTCGAAAAAATGGACGTTTTTGAGCTGGGCGTTTGTTTTTTTTAGCGATAATGGAAACTAAAAACACCCAGCTCAAAAATGTCCTAATACGAGCCATTTGGTCGTGGGAGGGGCCAGGATTCGTAGTACACTTGCCCCCCTGATATGCCGGGACACCAACTGGGTACCCTAGGTCAGTGCGGTGGACTTCAGAAAAAGCTCCCACATGCATAGCTCCCTTACCACGGGTGCTGAGCTCCCAACCCCCCCCCCCCCCAAAACCCACTACCCATAAATGTACAACACTACCATAGCTCTGAGGGGTGAAGGGGGCACCTACATGTGGGTACAGTGGGTTTTGGAGGCCTCCCATTTACCAGCACAAGTGTTACAGGTGGGGGGGGGGATGGGCCTGGGGCCACCTGGCTGAAGTGCACTGCGGTACCCA
Source organism: Microcaecilia unicolor (assembly GCF_901765095.1). NCBI lineage: Eukaryota > Metazoa > Chordata > Amphibia > Gymnophiona > Siphonopidae > Microcaecilia > Microcaecilia unicolor. The sequence continues at coordinate 83,699 of NW_021963208.1, forward strand.
CTAAAAGTGCTCCAGGGACCTGCATACATGCAGGCCTCTGGAACTTGTTGCTGCTGTATAACATTGGCACACCAGTTGACACCTGAAGACTAATCTCTTCGAAAACATCCTTTATTGGAATAACCGTTTTTACTCACAGTTAACTGCAGATCAGAGGTTGTGCCCCACTGGCAACGAGTCTCCCTGTTACTGAGATTAGCAGTAGGTCAGAGCTGGCAGAATGCAGTACAATGCCCTCTTTCAGCCACATTCAAGGTAAGAACTAAGTTCTCTAACGTGGCTAACACAGGAAAGGGAACTAAAACTGGCTTACAAAAATGGCCACTACCGCATGGACTACAACAGGAAACACAACAGGGCACACTCTGACCCAGTAGGCAGGGGGAAAAGCACCATGGGAGAAGAGCCTACCAACTACCAACATTGTGAGACTGTAACACAAGCTAATAAAATCACGGAGCCCAATACCCTACACCCACCACAATGCAATGCTGATGTGACCCTGTACTGCACTTGAGAGCCACATCTGACCCAGGGAAAGGCTGTGACAGGATCGAACACATTCTGCTGTCATGGAGGTGGGTACGGCATTTGAGGCTGGTATACAGGCTGGAAAAAAAGTTTTTAAAGTGGGGGTTTTTTTTGGTGGGAGGGGGTTAGTGACCACTGGGGGAGTCTGGGGAGGTCATCCCCGATTCCCTCCAGTGGTCATCTGGGCAGTTGTGGCACTTTTTTGGGACTTGTTCGTGAGAAAAAAGGGTCCAAAAAAAGTGACCCAAAATCGCGGTCAAAGCGCCTTTTTTTTCGATTATCAGCTAAAGACGCCCATCTCTCCTCAGCTGATAACCACGCCCCAGTCCCGCCTCCACCATGCCTCCGACACGCCCCCATCAACTTTATTCGTTTCCACGATGGAGTGCAGTTGGAAACGCCCAAAATCAGCTTTCGATTATACCGATTTGGGCGCCTTTGCGAGAAAAACGCCCATCAACTACTTAGCTGGTGGTTTGGCAGCAAACTGTGAACCCAGGAGCCTGAACCGACTTGACCAGGTTTCGGTATTCCTTCGTCAGGGCAGAGGTCCTCTGTGAACAACAATATATGTATTAGTTGTATGCTCACCATCCACTCTATTCATGTTATGATATTGTATCCCCCCTCTTCCATCACTCACAGGGTCCAGATGGAGTGGGAGGGAGGCAAACTGGACTATTATCTGAACTTTAAAGAACAAAAATGGATTTTTAATCTGAACACACTGCACCCTGCGGAGCTAAACTAGGAATTAGACTGGTAGTCTTTGATCTGATTGGTTAGAAGAAGTGGGTTTAACCACCAATCAGGAATCTGATGACGTTGACTAGCTGACGAAGTTTAAATGGCCGCAGCCATTTTTGCAAGTTTGAAGAAGAGGTTAGGAGAGTGCTGGAAGTGAGTGATGGAAGAGGGGGGATACATTATCATAACATGAATAGAGTGGATGGTGAGCATACAGCTAATACGTATATTGTTGTTCACAGAGGACCTCTACCCAGACGAAGGAATAATGAAACCTGGCCAAGTTGGTTGAGACTCCTGGGTTCACAGTTTGCTGTCAAACCACCAGCTAAGTAGTTGATTATGTCAAATGTATTGATTAAGTTGAGAAAAGAAATGAGAAAAAGTATAAATGGTGATGCATAAATATGAAAATGAATGGACACACAAAAAAGGTTTTAAGAAGAAAAAAAGAAAAAAAGTCGTTACACACTTTAATGGATCAATGAGGATTTGCATCTGATTGCCTAAAAACTTATGTTTTGGAATTAAGAGGCACAAGTCTGAAGATCCTTCACATCAGTCACTCATGGTTGAAATATTGATGAGATGTATGTGTGCTTGCGAAATTTGGTATAGTTGATAATAAGTTAATACCCCGCACCATTTTATTTAAAAAGGTTCATTTCTAGGTCATATATTCCTATGGACATCTTTAGCATTTAGAGTGTGCTAATCATTAGCACACCTTTGTAAAACACCCCCTTAATGAGCATAATTGTGCATAATTGTGCATATTTGCATATACTTACACACTGTGTAGCCTCTAAAACTGGGTCCTTCTTGTTTTTAAAGATGTTAATGCAGATATGTTGAGAAACCCCAGAAAGTGGAATCTTAAAGCAGCAATGCTTTCTGTTTGTAGCAGCTGTTTTCGCTGTTTAATCTGTCAGCCTCCACAACTTTAAGCCTGGCCAACTAAAATGTTGGCCTGGTTGAAATGTTTACCGAGATAGTAGACTATAAAATGTAGCTTTGTCTAGATATACAGTGAATACATATCTTTATATTTCAGTGTTTAATATGCATTCCAAGTGTCATGAAGAAATCTTTCATTTTTTCTATGGTAGTATCAGAGCCCCATCTTGAACCTGTCAAAAACAGCACATTCCTGCTTAATGGGGAAAGGAGAGAGGGAGTGATAAACTGTAGTCATGGATTGTCATCTTCACGAAACCTTAAAAGATAGGACAGAGCTGTACATTGCTATATTTTGACAGTGTGTACCTTGCACAAGCATTTCCAACAAATTAATTTCTGCGTTGGCTTGTTTGAAATGCTGCCTTAAATTAATTCACACTTGATTCCTTGACGCTGAATTCTTATTGAAGACTTTTACTGTGGTTCTCTGGCTGTCTTTTAGTCTCTATTTATCTCTTTTCCCTTTAAAGGTGCATGCTTGGAGAAGCCCTTGGTGAGGTTCTTAAATGATATGGAGCCAAAAAGATCACTGCCACAAACTTTTCACAAGCGTAAGTGTTTTGCTTGGTATCCAGATTTTGGTCTAGAATGTCCTCTGTACCTCTTCCTCAGGTTCCAATGCAATCATTATCACACCATAATTATTAACATTTCACTATTTGTGAAGCATTCTAAACTAGGCACATTACAACACTGATACAGGCATAATGCGCTCCTGCTCATTAGAGTTTACAATTTGAGTTGGTATCAAAGATAATGAAAGATAAATGGACCTACCCTAAGATTACTGTGAAAGTCAGGTGCAGAAATAGAATTTGAACCTAGGAAAACCAAGTGTTTGTTTCTTTACCCCTTCCTCTAACAGAGCTAGATCAGAAGGTGTAAGCGAAATCCAAAATAAACTTCTCTGTCCTATGAAATTGAGTGGAGAAATAGCCTAATGTTTAGAACAGCAAGCTAAGAAGAAAGGGTTCAAATCCCACTGATATATTTTGTGATCTTGGGCAAGTCATAACCCTCTATTGCCTCAACTACAAAATTTGATTCTAAGCCCTCCAAAGACAGACAAACACATGCAAGGAACTTGCGTTGGACTACTATTTGAAAGGCTTGAATTAAATCAAAAACGTTCCCCCCTAAATCTTCCAAGATAACTTGCAAGTGTTCCCTGAATGTTGATGGGACTCAGTTCTACAATGTGTAGACTGATGTAACCCATGTTTGCTCAGTGAGCATCAGGGCAGGGTACTTTTAATAAATTAACACTTTGTAGGGCGGTCAGGGCTGGGGCCAGCAAGAGCTGGGAGGCTGGTTAGCACAGTAATCCACCCACTCAGCATTTTTCTTTCATCCAGTATATCATTAAATAAAAATAGGAGTAAATCAGTTTAATCTCATACCCAAAAACTACTTACTATCAGTGGTACAGATCAATATATAACCAATCATGCAAAGTGACCTCTACTACACTTGTAATGTGGTGTCTAATTTAGTTTATAGGAGGAAAAGCCTCAAACACAGGTAAATACTCCTTTGAGTCCAACCTTAGGGAGCACTACCTGATCATCACTGGCTAAAAAACCTCCTCTATCAATGTAATCCTCAGCTACCTCTAATCCATATAATGATAACGTTTCTGTCAGGGTTACTTATCTTTTCTGTTGTTTAAGCAACTGTGCAGTCTTTTTGTGCAGTCATTCAGTCTTCTAAACCCCATCCACGGCCCGACTTGGGCCCAAGTTTCGCCTCTTGCATCAGGGTCCATGGGATTTTCTCGACTGATATGTCTGCAAGAAATCATAATTATACCACTCATTTTACTTGTAGACCTCTTCCCCGCAGTCGAAAAACTGTAGTGTTTTGTATGGTTCAAACTGTGACAATCTATTTTTGGAAAATAAGGGAGAATGGATTCAAATAGAAGAGCATGTGAGTGAATCAGGGGGGCTTAGCTAGGGTTACCATGGGGCTCATTTTCAAAGCACTTAGACTTATAGTTACATAGGTTACTACTTTGTAAATCTAAGTGCTTTGAAAATACGCCTCCATATATCTGGGTTTTTCTGAATATGTTCTCCTTTTCAGGTGACTGTTGGGTGTCAGGGCGGGCTTGGTGATATTTACCATTTGTCTGGGTTTCCTCCCTCCAGATGGGCTGTGCCTGCGTCTGCCTCTTCCCAGGTCGGCGGTATTCCTCTGTGTTCCTCCAACCACCTCCCTCCCCCCTATATCTCTCTTTTCTTTCTCTTTCCCCCTTTCTCCCTCTCACACTGTTGATATTTTCTTGGATAGGGTGGTATTACTTTTACAAGCAAAGATTCATGGGAGCATTTTCCTGCACGTTGTAAACAGGACACACAGGAGACCTCGTAGCACTCTGCTGACTTGCCAGCCAGCACCTCTCCGTGCTGTCGGCTCCTGAGCTGCACCTCTCCGTGCTGTCTCCTCTCGACCTGCACCTCTCCGTGCTGTCTGCTCCCGACCTGCACCTCTCCGTGCTGTCTGTCTTCACCCACACAAGAGACCTCCTCTGGAGACTGATGCCTTTCCCACTCCGCTTCACTTTGAGTTCTCTAGTCCCCCCAGAACTCGCCTGTAGTCAGTAGGCCTTTCTGCACACTTCCCTGGGGATAAAATTATTGCCTGGGTCCCACCAACCCTCTGCTCTTCCCTTGGTGTCAACTTCCAGACACTGTTATTCAACTGTCAAGGGTAGCAGGGATTCTCTGATGTCCTTGTCTTCAGGGGGTTATTCAACAACAAGGTTCCATCTGGGATAGTGCCCTTTTTAACTCCCACAGGGGTGCTCTGGTGTGCAGTGGCCCTCTAGTGGCTCCTGCCCGGCCTCACCAGCCTTTTGCCTCAGGGAACCACCTTGAAACCAGACTTCTCTGTGACTGCATTGACTCAGGCCTCTAGGTTTGGTCCTCCCCTTTCCCTCAGGGTGACCTCTTCCTTAACCTGCAGTCCTGGCCCGGCCTCCCCGCTGTATCACCTGGTAACCGACCCACCTTACCAGTTCTTCTGGTGGGGCCCCCAGGTCACCCTTCTCTGGAAGATAGCACAGCTTCCTCTGCTTGCAAAAATATGCAAATTAGCTGGTTGCATGTAAATTCAGTTTATTAGGTAGGTTACAGTCTTGTGGGCCTGGCTTGCCCACTATTAATCTGTTACTGCGATTCACCCCCTGAGACCATTTACTGGGGACATCTGGGTCTCAGGGTATAACAGCCACCTCCCCTGGATAGGACACACTTTATTCACCTTAACCTTACGGGCCTATCCTCCACCCCACGGCTGTTTGTTCTTTTTAAACATTTCACAGTTCCAATATCAGTAGCAATTGTTCATAATACTAGCACCCAGTGCCTGGCTCCCACCAGGTAAGTACCTCTCTGGGTTTGGAGGGAACCATCTCCTGACCTCTCTCTTGAGCTCCACTTCAGCAAGCCTCTTTCCTCGGTTCCCGGCTTGTAATTCTCCAGCTCTGGGTGTTGCAGGTCCCCCCCCCATCTTCTTCCCTCTCCCTTGGCTAGAGGATGCTTTTTATAGGGTGCCCCAATAATCCACTCCACCTTTCTTTAGGCCTCTCCCCCTGCTTCCAGAAAGGTCCGCACCCAGAACTTTCTCCACCTATCCAGCTTCCACTCAGAGAGTCCCCCTGGTGGCCTCCCCGGGAAGTACAAGTCCTATGCCAGGAGCTCCCCCTAGCCGTTCCTTCGGGTCACTACCATGGACTATACTCTTTGGCTCCCTCTAGTGGCCAGATCAGGACATTTTAGCTTTTCAATGGGAGAGCGCCCTCTGGCGGCCTCCTCATGTAAGGGCAGACACTGTGGTTATCACAACGTGCCGCCACTAACTCAGCTGCTCCCGGCCCTCCAACACAGGAAGCTTACATCAGAGGGGCAGGAGCAGCTGCGCTTGTGGCGGCACATACAGGAAAATGGTTCTGTGTGTCTTTGCTTGTAAAAATGATACGACTCGACCCAGAAAACAGCAACAGGGTGAACAGGAGGGAGGGGGAGAAGAGAGAGAAAGGAGAGGTGCTGGCTGAGTGGGATGTGTTGTAGGTTGAAGAGGGAGAGAGAAACCAGGACAATGCTGGTTATAGGGAGCAAGAAACAGATGGGGTAAATGGGGGGAGATGGGACAGAGAGAGAGAGTGAGAGACTAGGATAATGCTGGATGGGATGAAGTGAGAGAGAGAAGGAATGTGGCTTATTTCAGGGGCTGGATTTAACCCAAAACAGCATGGCCAAAACCCAAGCCCTGAAACCTCTCCCTTTCAGAGTAAAACCATCTCTATCTGTGCCTGCTTTTACGGAGAAAATATCTTCCTGGGGGATTATAGGGTGCATGTCTAATACCTGCATGAGCAGCAGTTAAGAAGAGACTACAAAACTATAAGAACCAGAGGGCAAGCTGACTGTGCAACATGTGGGGGTGGGGGGGGGGGGGGGCAATGGCCACAACCTTTTTATTTTTTGTGTTCTCTTTTTTGTCTCCACAAATATGGTAATCCTAATCTAGGTATACCTCTCTTTTTCCTCCCATCTAGGGTTACCATATGTCCGGATGTACCCGGACATGTCCTCTTTTTGAGGACATGTCCGGGCAACCGGGCGGGTTTTGCCAATCTGCCCATTTGTCCGGATTTCTAAACAAACGGGCAGGTTGGTGGGCGGACAAACGGGCATATTGCTAGCCTCCCCTCCCCTTACTTACTACTGGCCTGGTGGTCTAGTGACCTCTTCCGCCTTGGGGGCAGGAAAGAGCCCCCTCTTTCCTGCCCAGAGCGCTGCCCTGCATGCATCCTTTCTGTTGATAATCTCGGCACCGATTCAAAATGGCGGCTGAGAGTTGACGTGACCTCGTGAGACTTCAACTCTTGGTGGCCATTTTGAATCGGCGCCGAGATCAGCAACAGGAAGGATGCATGCAGGGGGGGACATAGAGGGGCATAATAAAAAGTGGGTGCCCATCTCCGTGGGCGGCCATGCGAAGGGGCAGGACAAACCGTATTTTCAAAAAAAGATGGGTGCCCATCTTTTTTTCGATAATACGGGTTGTGCGGGGCAAATGCCTAGGATTTGGGCGTTTTTGAGCTGGGCGCTATCGGTTTTCAGCGATAATGGAAAACGAATGCGCACAGCTCAAAAACGAACAAATCCAAGGCATTGGGTCGTGGGAGGGGCCAGGATTCGTAGTGCACTGGTCCCCCTCACATGCCAGGACACCAACCAAGCACCCTAGGGGGCACTTTTACAAATTAAAAAAACACATTGAAATAGCTGCCAGGTTCATAGCACCCTTCCCTTGTGTGCTGAGCCCCCCCAAATCCCCCACAAAAGCCCACTGCCCACAAGTCTACACCATTACCATAGCCCTATGGGGTGAAGGGGGGCACCTACATGTGGGTACAGTGGGTTTTGGTTTTTTTTGGAGGGCTCAACATTAACCACCACAAGTATAACAGGTAGGGGGGGATGGGCCTGGGTCCACCTGCCTGAAGTCCACTGCACCCACTAACAACTGCTCCAGGGACCTGCATACTGCTGTGATGGAGCTGGGTATGGCATTTGCGGCTGGCATACAGGCTGGCAAAAAAAGTTGTTAAAGTTGGGGTTTTTTTGGTGGGAGGGGGTTATAGTGACCACTGGGGGAGTCAGGGGTGGTCATCTCCGATTTCCTCCGGTGGTCATCTGGTCATTTAGGGCACTTTTTTGGGACTTGTGAAAAAAGGGGTCCAAAAAAGTGACCTAAATTCTCGCTAAAAACACCCATTTTTTTCGATTATCGGCCGAAGGCGCCCATCTCTGCTCGGCTGATAAACAAGCCCCAGTCCTGCCTTCAACACGCCTCTGACACGCCCCCATCAACTTTGGCCGTTTCTGCGCTGCAGTGCAGTTGGAGGCACCCAAAATCGGCTTTCGATTATACCGATTTGGGCGCCTTTGCAAGATGGGCGCCCATCTCCCGATTTGGGTCGAAATATGGGCACTCATCACTTTCGAAAATAAGCTGGAAAATATGGTAACCCTACTCCCATCTCTGAGTCCTCTCTCCCTTTCCTCTCATCATTCCATGTACCTTTTGTCCTGATTCTTTCCTCTTATATCTCCAGTCCCTCTACCCCTACCTCTGAGATCAATTTTCTACTCACTTGAAATCTCCTCCCACTCCCCCATTCCTTAGATTGCTTTTAGTAGTTCAGTTTTTCATGCCCCTTCCCAGAGCCATAACTAACCATTTTAGTGTGCTGGGTAAGCAAATGGAAGCAGTGTTTCTGCTTTGGTCCTTCAGAGATAGTCTTATACAAGGGTTTGCCAGCTTTGGAGCAGAGGGTTTTGTTTCGGTTTTAGTTTCACCATACCCACCAGAAAGAAAAGGTGTCTGGATACAAACACCAGCATGGAAAATGTTTTTAAGACCTAGTTTGGCCTCTTCTAAGCATGCATATCTGAATGAATAGGAACCTGTCTACATTTTGGATAGTTCAATATTAAATATAAATGACTTTTTTTTCTGAGATGAACTACTCTGGAAAACCATTTCAAACTTAAAAAAAAAAAAAGAAACATTACATACTGCAGATTTTTTTTCCACTATTGTCAGTGGACTCTTCCACAGCACCCATTTGACCAATGCACCCATTTGACCAATGTACAGACAAGTCAATGAGCATGATACCCATGATGTACTCTGCTTTAATTTAGAAAATTAAAGAAATAAGAGGTGGCAATTTTTTTTTTGGGGGGGGGGGAGGGGGTAAGTATTATAAAAATGTGGATATAATCTATTTGTGCACCATAGTTGAAAGAGAAGGAACAAAATAAATGATTTTAAAACATAATGACAGTAGAGGTGTAACCATGGCTGTATGATAAATAAAAGATTATACTATTCATTTGTTTTGCTACTTTTCCAACTAGTATGATTTCCAGCTTGCTTCAGGCATCGTGCCATGTAGCAAATGTCTTCTTACCTTCTCTAAAGCAATGCTAAATGTACAGTATATATTTAGTATCACATTTATTTTTGTTTCTTGAAGTTTTGTTGCATGAAGTCGATTAATGTTGTCTCTAAACATTTTAAATGCTGGCACTGGTTTTAGGTGCGTTCTCCTTGGAAGATAGATGCATGTTTTAAAGATTAGCATGCAAGCAAAATGTAGTTCCACAAAGACTGCAAAGCAAAATAAATTATCACAACAGACTTTGAGCCCATTTATAGAACGAAGATTAAATTTGTATATCAAAGCAATCAAAGTAGCTTGCCAAAAATACTGGAAGATGTTTGTCATGTAGTTTTTCCTACATATGGAATGCTGCAGAAGCTGTTGATAGACTATATATGCCGAATCTTGCTCTCTGAAGTTGGGAACCATAAGTTGTTCTTAGTCCATCTGGAACAATATGATGTATATAAACAATAAGAAAGTAATTTTATATAACTTTTCCAAGTTTAAGACTTATTTTATGTATGGAAAGGCCTCTTATAAAATTGCACAGATATATATTCATGTAAAAAGTATGTTTACTGGAAGATCGTACATCCTTTTACATGAGACTGTGGGCAGGCATTCCTAAGGCATTGTTTGGGCAGAGTGGAGGTGTAGTTGCAACGTATGTGCCTATTTTATAAAATATACCAGTACGTATTGTCAGCAGGTCCCCCTTACGCTCTTCAGCCCAGGTTGACCCTGCTTAGCTGATAAGCTTCAATGCTGGCCTTCCTCCCTCGCAGCACCGGTTAATTCCAGTTCTCAGCCCCTCTGGTCACAGCTTCCGTGAGCGACTGTTCAGTTAGCTCACCATTCAGTGATAACCACAACAAATGGACAGTCTTATAATAAAGGGTTCACTTTTATTCACATCCATTCAGTTGTAATAACTTCAGCAACACAATAAGCTGTATCATCATAAACTCTTTGACAATTTCCACGTTCACAATGCCAGACAGAGCTTTTCCTGTCAGTTTGCTGAACATAGTCCAATGTTCTCTAACGCCATCTTTCTCTTCTTCCTAGTTGGTCACTAATCAGCCTGTTAATCAGTTCCTTACAACACACAGTATGTAGCTTCTAGCACCCTTAACCTTTTGATTTGCTTGCTGCCACAGGTTTCTTCCCAGCTGCATCAATTCTGTCCTATCCCAGACAGTTGAGGAAATACCTTGGCCAAGAAACCCCTCACCTTAGCAGCAGCAGTCTGTGTAAATGCAGCCACCTCCATACTCTCCCCCTCACTCTCCTCTATATCCTCCCTTTTATCCCATTCCATCTCTTCTATCTCCTCACAGGGCTCCTCCAGCTGCTCCTCATCGCCCTGATTAGAATCCATCTCCCAATCCTGCTCCTCCACCTCCTGTGAGTCCTGTATTGTGTCAGATGCATTGTGGGAATCATGGTTCCCAGGCTTATCCCTTATTATAATCGGTCTCTTGGCCACTAGAGGGCACATTTGCAAATGTCTTTTAATCTCTCTCCAGGGCTGCAGTGGCGTACCAAGGGGGGGCGGTGGGGCGGTCCGCCCCGGGTGCATGCCGCTGGGGGGGGGGGTGCTGCGCGCCTGTCGGCTCTTCGTTTTCATGCTCCCTTTGCCCTGGAACAGGTTACTTCCTGTTCTGTGGCAGAGGGAGCATGAAAACAAAGAGCCAGCAGGCGTGTGGCCCCCCCCCCCCCAGCGGTTTGCACCCGGGGGGGGGGGTTATTTCGCCGGGGGATCGGGGGTTCTTTCGCCGAGGGGGGGGGCGCTGACCCCGGGGGGGGGGGCGCATCGGCAATCCGCCCTGGGTGTCAGCCCCCCTAGGAACGCCACTGCGGGGCTGCTCTCGCTTTCCTTGAGGTCGTCTTCTCCGTAACTCCTTACAGTATGTAGAGAGTTATTTTGTAACAGTGCGCTATGGGTAGGTGCCTACAGAGGAGCCTGCCCAGTTGCTATTTTATGAGAACAAGTAGGGGCCTACTTGTCTTTATAAAATACTTGCATATATGGCAGGGAGTGCCCCTGGAATATAGGCATGATCACTTAGTGGGTATAAATGAGATGCATACTTTATGTAAGTAGACTAGGGTATTTCATAATCTACACATCTACCTGCTGTCCTTCCATGCTCTGTCCAAACTCTGTCCTAGTTGATATTTTTTTTGGTTTATATTTTATATTTTGCTCACACCTTTTTCAGTAGTAGCTCAAGGTGAGTTACATTCAGGTACTCTGGATATTTCTCTGTCCCAGGAGGGCTCACAATCTAATTTTGTACCTGAGGCAATGGAGGGTTAAGTGACTTACCCAAGATCACAAGGAGCAGCAGTGGGATTTAAACTGGTCACCTCTGGATTGCAAGACCGGTGCTCTAACCACTAGGCCACTCCACACAATTGATATACTGCCTTTTTGTGGTACAGTCAAAGCAGTTGTCCTGACAGGCAATGGACTAGTAAACAAACAAACTTTATTGCTGCACCGCGTTTTGGCACAGGTGTGCCTCCCTCAGGAATCTGGCAATATAGCGTTCTACAAGACTAGGAACTATGCAGCTAAGTTGGACAGTGCTTGAAGGTTGGTGCAACATCCTTTTTTGCATATTCATATACACCAGATCACATTGTAAATTCTATTCAGCAGCCTGTGTCTAGAAAGTATTTTAAGAGCATGCGCTGTGTCTTGGGGTTCTCTATGTGTATGGTGGGACAATCATTAGCAAAACTATTTAACGTGCTGTATCCATTCATACACAGTGCCGTATCAAGTCTTAAGCATTGCAGCAATAAAGTTTGTTTGTTTACCCTATTGCCTGTCAAGCCTTCTTCCTTTTTCCGCTTCCTGGACTGTTTCTCTGTGGGACTTTTTGTGCAGATACTTTCTGTTCCAAGTGGGCTCACAATCTAAGTTTATTTGTACCTGGGGCAGTTAAGGGTTAAGTGACTTGCCCATGGTTACAAGGAGCTGTAGTGGGAACTGAATTTAGCTCCCCAGGTTCTCAACCCACTGCATTAACCATTAGGCCACTTCTCCACTACAGAGGCAATGGGAGGGTTAAGTGACATGCCCAAGGTCACAGGGAGCTACAGTGGGAATCAAACCCAGTTCCCCGGATCTCAACCCACTGCCCCAGTAAAATGTGCTAGAATCTGGGCTTAAAGCATGGTAACATGCAAAGGTGTAGCCAGACTCAGTATTTTGGATGGGCCCAGAGGTAAATTGGATGGGCCTTTCCACTCGCAGGTGCCCACCACCACCACATACCACAAATATCTTCCCGGAGATATTTTTTAAGAACATAAGAGGGTTTTTTTTCACCTATCCCACATCTTCTCCCTCTCCTCTGGAGCGTCCTGACATCTGTTCTTCTGTCTCTGAACTCCATCCTTCCCCGACGTCGGTACAGGGGTCCGCGCCTGCAGTGATTCATTCTTGCTGCTTGCGCTGGCCCTGCTGACACTGAGGACATCTGTACCGACACTGGGGAGGGAAGGTGTTCAGACACCGGAGTGCAGATGCTGGAACGGCGCGGAAGAGAGGGGAGAATAGAGCAGTGTGGCACTGCAGCTGAGTGGGCTTCAGCTAAGCTTGGGTGGGCCTATGCCACCTGTAGCTACACCACTGGTAACATGGGATTTTACCGCATGCTAAACCCAGATTTAATATAGCACTTGTGGAGGATTTTTAAAATATATTTTAATGCGAGTCATATTATTAGGGTGTGGTACCTGTGTAGAGTTAATGTGGGTGCACTTACTGCCTCCTATATAGGAGGCCATGTTAATGCTGCTTTAGTCAGGTAGTATGCATTAAGTATAATGAGCTAGCTGTTAATGCTTCCTCACCCACTCTCTGCCCACTGTCCGTCCATTCCCAAAATTATTTTTTCAAAATGTTTTACTTTAGTATAAGGGCCCCTAACTTTGCTAACTGTTAGTGCACAAACTAGCTGCTGATTGGTATGATCTTTGTTATAGTAAAAGTTAGTGTACTTTAAACATAAAAGACCCTGTTTGCTAAGCCGTGCAAGAGGCACACTAGTGTTTTTAGAATACGCTATTAGTGTGCATTAACCATGTAGATGCCCATAATATTCCTATGGGCATCTACACGGTTAGCGTATGCTAATTTTTAGCACACGTTAAAAACGCTAGCACACGTTAGTAAACAGGGCCCAAAAGTAAGTAAAATACTTTGGGTTTTAATTACTGAAAAGCTGGTTCAAACTAATTCAGCTGTACATTTGAGGTCAATTAAATAAAGAGGTGCACATCTGTACAAGGGAGAGGAAATAGCCTAGTAGTTAGGAAACTAATTGAGAACCAAGGAGGCCAGGGTTGAAATCTTGCTTCTACCTCTGACACTCATTGTGTCCTTGGGCACGTCACTTTATCTCCAGTTGTCTTATGGACCCACTTAGACTGTAAGCTCTTTGAGGCAGTGACACATTATATTTGATTGCGTATCATCACTGTTCAGCACTGTGTACAGTTAGTAGTACTATAAAAATGATGAGAAATATTATCAGTATCTGCATGTGTAGTTGACTTGAGTCCTAAGGCTGGACTACTACTATCAAAATGTATTTTTGAATCACATTTTTTAAATTTCGTGTTTTACATATCATTTCATTGCTGGTGTTTTAATCCAAAAATTCAATTCTGAAAAATTGATTACTGCATTAATGGCAGAATACTTATAGATTTAGTTTTCATTCATTTCAGTATTTATATACCACTTAGACCTAAGCAGTTTACAGTTTCATTTTACAGGTACGAGTTCTGTCCCTAGTGGGCTCACAATCTAAGTACAGGAGGTAACCTGTTCCGGGGCAGAGGGAGCAGGGAACCAGCGGAGCCGACAGGCGCGCGGCTGCTCTCTTCACCCTCCAGCAGCGTGCACCTGGGGCAGACCGCCTCCACCGCCCCGCCCTTGCTACGCCACTGAAGTAGTACATTGTACTACTGTTGTATCTGGGGCAATGGAGGGTTAAGTGACTTGCCCAGGGTCATACAGAGCTGCAGAGGGAATTGAACCTGATTCCCCAGGATCTCAACCCATTGCTGACCATCAGGCAATAGTGGGAATCAAACCCAGATCCCCAGGTTCAACCTGCTACACTAACTATTAGGCCACTCCTCCACTCCAGGCCTTGCCCACAGAAAATAAGCCTGAACTGATGGCAAAGTTGGAAACTGTGTGTGTGTGGGGGGGGGGGGGGGGGGGGGGGAGGGAGGGAGACAAAATGAAAGGGAAGAAAGAGAATGGGGAGAATAAAATAGTAGGGGAAGGAGAGCTTTGGGAGACTATGAAGGAAGAGATCCTTGGGGGCAGTAAAAAGGTGCAAAAGTGAGAGGGAAAAGGTTTCTTATATGTCCCCCCATACACATCCCCGCCATCATCCTTATATGCCCCAGAGATTCCCTCAAACACATCCAATGAACATACACATTCCACAGCTGTTGTTGCCATAGTCCCACCCCTAATATCCTGTCCACTGCCCAACTACCCCTTCTCAGATCAACAAAGACATACATATTAATGGAGTTTAGAATATAGGAGGATCCTTACTGGGGCAAAACAGGGGTCTATCTAGCCCCATATCCTGTTTTCAACATTAGCCAGTCCAGGTCACAAGTACCTGGCAGAGTTCCAAAAAGTGGCAAGGTTCCATGCTACTTAACTTCAGGGGTAAGCAGTGGCTTTCCCCATGTCTACCGTAATAATGGTTTATAGAGAAACCTTTTGTAAACTGAGCTACATTAACTAATTTTGGCACTTGCTTCAGCAATGAGTTCCACAGTGTATTTATACATGTACTTTTTCAAAGAGTCAACGCGACTCATGTTTACCTGTTCCATGCCGTTCAAGATTTTATAGAACTCTATTATATCCCCCCTTTGCTGTCTCTTCTCCAAGATTTATTTATTTATTTATTTATTTATTTGTTGCTTATATCCCACATTTTCCCACTTGTGCAGGCTCAATGTGGCTTACAGTAAGTTAAATAAGAGTACAAACTTAAAGATTAGGCAAGCATCTAACAGAGTGAACTAGGTAGGGTAGGGGACAAGGGATACATTAATCAACT
Source organism: Microcaecilia unicolor (assembly GCF_901765095.1). NCBI lineage: Eukaryota > Metazoa > Chordata > Amphibia > Gymnophiona > Siphonopidae > Microcaecilia > Microcaecilia unicolor. Next base: position 99,017 of record NW_021963208.1, read on the forward strand.
TAGTAAGATGAGGGTAAGTCTTAGCAAAGAGGAATGTCTTTAACAACTTCTTAAAGATGAAGAGCCCTAGACTGTTAGTCTTTCCTCATATGAGAGTCATTTAATTCCTTTAATCATTTTGGTTACTGTTCTTTATTCCCTTTCCAGGTCCACTACATATATGATATATGGTGTCCAGAACTGTACACAGTACTTAAAGTGCGGGCCATCAAATCCATGACCCTTTACCATAGAGTGATACAGAGCCATTACGATATTCTTTGATTTATTTTCTATTACTTTCCTAATAATTCTTAACACTCTGCTTGCATTTTTGGCCATTGCCACACACTGAGCAGAAGATTTAAACATCTTCTCTAAGATGACACCTCAATCCTTTTCCTTGGTGGTCACACTAATGTGGAACCTGTCATCACATAGCTGTAATTTGGGTTATTATTTCCAATGTGCATCACTTTACAGTTGTCCATTTAAAATTTCATCTGCCATTTGGATGCCTAGTCTTCCAGCTTCCTAAGGTCCTCCTGCATATTTCATGCAGTGTGCATGCAGTTTAACAATTTTGAATAGTTTAATTTCATCTGCAAATGTGATTACCTCACTCGCCATTCCCATTTCTAGATCATTTATAAATATGTGAAAATACACCTGTCCCAGTGCAAATCCTTGCAACAGTCCACTATTCACCTTCCACCATTGAGAGGATGGCCTTTTGGTAGAACTTCACCCCTCACTAGCACAACTTGTAAAATTACAGGTAACTTCCCTAAGTCATCCTCAGTAAAGACCAAATCAAAATTTAGGGACCCTTTTATAAAACTGCAGTAAAAGGTGGCCTTAGTGTGTTCCTACACGGGTCATTCCTGCTCTATAAGGCCATTTTTCTGCATGGGTAAAATGGTCGAGTTTTCTATTTTTTGAATCAATGGCCGTGTTCTAATTTTCCCATTAGCGGATGGCCATAGAGTGTGAGCGCCTACTGCTATCTCTTTTGTAGGCAGTAAGTGCTTATGTGCTAACCACACACTAACTCGTTAGCATTCAGTGATGTAGCTGCACTAAGGGGTCCTTTTACAAAAGACGCACTGAAAAATGGCTTATAGGAGTGTAGGTGCGGGTTTTGGGCGTGCGCCGATCCATTTCTTAGCGTGCCTGTAATAAAGGCCTTTTTTGCCGAAAATGGACGAGCAGCAAAATGAAAATTGATGTGCATCCATTTTGGGTCTGATACCTTACCGCCAGCCCTTGACCTGGTGGTAAAGACTCACACTGTCAGGGCTGGTCTTAGGGCGAGGCGACCGCATAGGGCCCCGCGCTCAAGGGGGCCCCGTGCGGCGCACCTGAGGTCGCCCCGCCCGCCACTCCCACCCCCCCGACGATCGATCGCTTCCTACCTTTAAAAAAAAATTTGAGAAGCGCCGAGTAGCAGGCAGCGCCTCGCGTCTTCCCTGCTAGTAAAAATTTCCTGCACGTCATCGGGCCTTCCCGCACTGAGTCCCGCCCTCCTCTGAGGTAACTTCCTATTACCTCAGAGGAGGGCGGGACTCAATGCCGCATGCGGGAAGGCACGATGACGTGCAGGAGATTTTTACTAGCAGGGCAGACGTGAGGCGCTGCCTGCTACTCGGCGCTTCTCAAAATTTTTTTTAAAGGCAGTGGTGGGTCGGGGTACTCAGATGGGAGAAGGGTGTGGGATGGGGGTTCTCAGATGGGGGGAGGGGTAAGGGGGACTCAGGTGGGAGAAGGGTGTGGCATGGGGGTTCTCAGATGGGGGAGGGGGTAAGGGGGACTGAGATGGGAGAAGGGTGTGGGGTGGGGGTTCTCAGATGGGGGAGGGAGTAAGGGGGACTCAGATGGGAGAAGGTTGTGGGGTGGGGGTTCTCAGGGGGGGAGGGGGTAAGGGGGACTCAGATGGGAGAAGGGTGTGGGATGGGGGGAAGGGGTAAGGTGACTCAGATGGGAGAAGGGTGTGGGGTGGGGGTTCTCAGATGGGAGAAGGGTGCTTGAACTGGGGTTTGAGAAGGGGCCATATGGGAAATGGGGGCCATGCATGGGGCTGGTGGGAAAATGGGGCATGAGTGGGTCAGGTGGGAGAATGGTTCAGGGGCTGAAAAGGGGGGCCCTAATACAAGGCATGTGGATGAAGGGGCTGAAACTGGAGGCTGAAAAGGAGGGTAGGTGGGATAAGGGGGCTACTACTGGGACTGGAGGCTGAAAAGGGGCAGGGGCTGAAACTGTGGGTACTGGGGGCTGAAAAGGAGATAGAGAGAAGTGGCTGGGGCTGAAGCTCGGGACTGGTGGGAGAAAAGGGCTGGGGCTGAAACGGGGGGCTGAAAAGGGGACAGGGAGAAGTGGCTGGGGGCTGAAGCTCGGGACGTGGGAGAAAAGGGCTGGGGCTTAAACAGGGGACTGGTGGGATAGTGGGGCTGAAAAAAAGGGGCAGAGAGAGGGGAAGATCCTGGATGGAAGGGGGAGAGAGAGGGAGGGCAGACCCGGATGGATGGGAGAGGGAGGGCAAATGGTGGATTGAAGGGGCAGAGAGAAAGGGCAGACAGTGGATGGAAGGGATAGAAAGGGCAGACAGTGAATGGAAGGGGGAGAGGGCAGATGGTGGATGGAAGGGGCAGAGATAGAGGGCAGATGTGGATGGAATGAGCAGGGAGAGAGGGCAGACATTGGATGGAGGGGACAGCAGAGAGGGCAGACACTGGATGGCAGAGAGAGAACGAAGACAGATGCTGGATGGAAGGAAGACAGTGAAAAGAAGATGAGGAAAGCAGAAACCAGAGACAACAAACTGTAAATAAAATATATTTTTTTATTTTTTTGCTTTAGGATAAAGTAGTATTGTAGCTGTGTTAATAAATGTTTATAATAGAACATGTAAACAAGGTAATCTTTTTATTGGACTAATTTTAATACATTTTAGCTAACATTTGGAGAACAAAAACCCTTCCTCAGGTCAGGATTGGATACTGTAACAGTACTATACTGTATTGACCTGAGGAAGGATGTTTTGGCCTCTGAAAGCTAAATGTAGTAGTCCAATAAAATGGTATTATTTTATTTTCTATATTTATTTTATTTCTATTTGCTAATTTTTAAAGTGGTGATTGATATTTGTTAGTTTTTTTCAAATTTACATCTGCTGTCTTTATATTTTGCACAGTACTAGGGGACATTTTCTGTTTCTGTGGTGTTGCATTGTATGCAGAGTCTGGCATCTTGGGGGTTCAGTTTAATTTTTGTCTAAATAGAAAGTTTAAATATTACTACTTATTCTGGATTAGGGTGTATCTGTGTTTGTGAAAAAGACATGGTTTTTAGTTGGCATTGACTGTGCAGGATCGACAAGCCCTGGAGCTGGGGGCCTTAGAGCTCGGTGGGAGGGGTGGCCGGCCCTGGAGCTAGGGTGGGGGTGGAGCTAGGATAGGGCGGAGTTAGGGTGGGGTGGAGTTAGGATGGGGGCAGGGCTAGGGTGGGGCCCCATTAAATTGGTCTGTATAAGGCCCCGCACTTGCTAAGACCGGCCCTGCACACGGTAGCTGGTTATTTCTGGTGGTATTTTGCACCCTATTAATTCCACAGAACAGAATTTTAAAGCAGAAAATTAAATCCTATATTTGGAGTATAGTCACACCCGTGAATTTGTTTAAAAGTATCAAATTATGGTATAGGAATTGACAAATAGTCCTGTAATTAGATTTTGGGGGGTTGAAATCAGAAAATTATATTTGTAACTGTCTGGGATGTTGGCACTATCACAAGGGTAGGTGAATGTTACCAAGATTGAACTGCTCTAAGTTCTTCACTTAGAATTCAAAGGAACTTCATTTATTTAAAAAACAAAAATGCATTCTGCATCATTTCTCAAGCAGAATTCAAAAGGAAATAATCTCCCAGCTATTGCAGTTCAGGACACTGTATTGGTGAGCTTATTTATATAGAAGTTTGCTGATGTTGTGAGCATTTGGAACAATTACAGGGTGTTTGGATTTTTTTCATAGTTGTACAGAAATAGTGCTTAAGGGTTAGCCAATATGAGTCTTGGGAGCTAGCATGTCTGGCTTGTGTCAGTGGGAAGTTTCAAGTCTGACAATAAAGGCTATTATGGCAGCAGTACAGCAATTGTGAAATCCTCATTTTATAGTTTTCTTGGGGAAAGGCTACAAGTAAAACTGTTAAAACTAAAAATCGATTTATAGCAAAATAATTCTTGCATCATAGAACTTGGCAATATCCCTTTAAAATTAATATTCTTCCTGTTTTTCAAGCTGCAATGCAAAGATTCATACCATTTGTTCCCAGTTCATTAATTTTGAAGATTGTTACTTTATTAGAATCCATACAGTGAATATCTAATTGATTTTTCATATATTCCCTATAATATTACAGTATATTCAGATATTTGACCCATCTGCTGTTTATTTATTTTGCCACTTTCAGGGCTTTCATGTTTAAGTGTCAGCTGGTAGCACTTTGTTTAATGGTTTCTTCTGACTTCAGATTCCTTTTATTAACATGTGGTAAAGTTTTGCACTTACCATTCAATAAATGCAAAGCCTGTTTGGTAACTGTTAGGGCTTGCCCAGTATTTTCCTATACAGTTATTGCACAAAAAAACACATTTTTTACATGGTATATGGAGTGGAAGCATGTATGCATTTACTGCCTTCTATTCAGATTTAGTACAATAACAGCAAGGTACATTTCCTGTCCATTGCCTGTCCAATTTCATGGTATGCAGTTACTGCATGAATTAGCCCACAATAACTATTATACCAGTGTGGTAACTGCTACTGCAGCTATGTGCTAACAGACCACAATAACTCCCCTTGTTCTTGCTTGTAAATAACTGAACATCTGTCCAATGGAACAAAATAAAGGCTATGGGACTTATTCAAAAAGGGCTTTTCCTCATTTTGTGCCAGTGGAAATACCTTTATCGTGTAACTTCCTATGAAGGCAGTAAGTTCCTAAGACATCCTATAACGGCAGAGCCTGGATCACAGAATAACTGAATAAAAGAAATCTAGCAACTTATTCTTGCCATTTACAGGGTAGGCCAAGCTATTTATGTTTTGGGGTGATATGTTAAGGGTGCCCTTTACATCTAAACTTATGCAGTTGCTCCCTACGGCTATTACTTATTACTTATGTAGCTGCTGCTGTACAGGACTGATTCAGTAAACACAATTGGTTAAAAGGAAAGGTTGGTCTAATATAGTACCCTGTACGGCACATGAATAAATGTGGTAAAGCAACTCTTGCAACAACCGGCAACAGCTGTTTTCATTCACGCATTTCCTGTCATAGGTCAAGTTCTGCAAGAAAGTAGGCAGCAGTTCTCTCCCATGAGATATACTTTTAATCTTTCTTCTCCCCACTGGTCTCTAGGTGCCATTGTATAAGCTACATCTTTAGCAAATTTCTGAACAAATTCCATGTCGTATGCTATAAGAAATCATATAGTAAGTATATTGGAAAATGGAAGGAAGCTAAAAGGAGTGGCCTAGTGGTTAGGGTGGTGAACTTTGGTCCTGGGGAACTGAGGAACTGAGTTCAATTCCCACTTCAGCCACAGGCAGCTCCTTGTGACTCTGGGCAAGTCACTTAACCCTCCATTGCCCCATGTAAGCCGCATTGAGCCTGCCATGAGTGGGAAAGAGCGGGGTACAAATGTAATAAAAACTGAAGAAAAATGGAACAGGCCAGTTCTTGAAAACAGTAGTAGATGATGCATTCCAGGCTCAAGGTGATGTATTGTGTGCAGACAGATAGACCACTGTTAGTTGCATATGGATCAACACTGAGCAGGCAATGGTCAGTGTTTTTATACACTGACTGCTCCTAGATAATTTAAATCTGGATATTCAGTGCTGGGCCATATCTTACTGGGCAAAGGTAGGGTGAGTTGTGCTGTCCTACTTGCCCAGTTAGCTAGGAGGGCACTAGCATTGAATATTGCTGGTGCCCACATAACTCTTAGCTCTACCTGGACTTTGTCCCCAGATGCTGCGGCACTAACCAGATAGTGCTGAGGTAGTCAGACATAATATTCAGTGGCACTGTTTGGTGACCCGCTCCATCCTTCTCGATTTAACCATTTTGAATATAAGGTCCATAGAGTTCGCCAGGATGTTGCATAGATTGAAATGCTAGGTACACTGTAGCTTTTGGGTGGGCTTCTGAAGCTACTACTTCAATTAATAGTTGTTACTTTATACCAGGCTTGACCAAGTTCAGTCTTGAAGGGGCACCTAAAAAGCCAGATATTTGGGATATCCTTCATCAATATGCATGAAAGAGATTAGCATATAATAGAAGTAACAGGCATGCAAATCTTTTTCATGCATATTCTTGAAGGCTAACCTTGAAAATCTGGCATGTTTGTGGTCTCCGAGGACTGGATTTGGACAAGCCTGCTTTATACTCATTCTTAATGCTGTTAAAATAAAACTTTTGAAGTCAGAGCAGAATCTTCCTAATTAGTCATTTAAATCATAATTAAAATGAATTTGATTTAAATCAGATTCACCATCAGAAATGTGAAGTGGTCTTTAAAAAGGCTTAAAAGTAATCACATTAAGAATACAGGTAGCACTGCTGTGGACCGTACCAAGTGCTAAGGGACTTACTTATATATATTTCCACCCAGATATTGTAAGGTTATATACAGTGGTGGAAATAAGTATTTGATCCCTTGCTGATTTTGTAAGTTTGCCCACTGACAAAGACATGAGCAGCCCATAATTGAAGGGTAGGTTATTGGTAACAGTGAGAGATAGCACATCACAAATTAAATCCGGAAAATCACATTGTGGAAAGTATATGAATTTATTTGCATTCTGCAGAGGGAAATAAGTATTTAATCCCTCTGGCAAACAAGAGCTAATACTTGGTGGCAAAACCCTTGTTGGCAAGCACAGCGGTCAGACGTCTTCTGTAGTTGATGATGAGGTTTGCACACATGTCAGGAGGAATTTTGGTCCACTCCTCTTTGCAGATCATCTCTAAATCATTAAGAGTTCTGGGCTGTCGCTTGGCAACTCGCAGCTTCAGCTCCCTCCATAAGTTTTCAATGGGATTAAGGTCTGGTGACTGGCTAGGCCACTCCATGACCCTAATGTGCTTCTTCCTGAGCCACTCCTTTGTTGCCTTGGCTGTATGTTTTGGGTCATTGTCGTGCTGGAAGACCCAGCCACGACCCATTTTTAAGGCCCTGGCGGAGGGAAGGAGGTTGTCACTCAGAATTGTACGGTACATGGCCCCATCCATTCTCCCATTGATGCGGTGAAGTAGTCCTGTGCCCTTAGCAGAGAAACACCCCCAAAACATAACATTTCCACCTCCATGCTTGACAGTGGGGACGGTGTTCTTTGGGTCATAGGCAGCATTTCTCTTCCTCCAAACACGGCGAGTTGAGTTCATGCCAAAGAGCTCAATTTTTGTCTCATCTGACCACAGCACCTTCTCCCAATCACTCTCGGCATCATCCAGGTGTTCACTGGCAAACTTCAGACGGGCCGTCACATGTGCCTTCCGGAGCAGGGGGACCTTGCGGGCACTGCAGGATTGCAATCCGTTATGTCGTAATGTGTTACCAATGGTTTTCGTGGTGACAGTGGTCCCAGCTGCCTTGAGATCATTGACAAGTTCCCCCCTTGTAGTTGTAGGCTGATTTCTAACCTTCCTCATGATCAAGGATACCCCACGAGGTGAGATTTTGCGTGGAGCCCCAGATCTTTGTCGATTGACAGTCATTTTGTACTTCTTCCATTTTCTTACTATGGCACCAACAGTTGTCTCCTTCTCGCCCAGCGTCTTACTGATGGTTTTGTAGCCCATTCCAGCCTTGTGCAGGTGTATGATCTTGTCCCTGACATCCTTAGACAGCTCCTTGCTCTTGGCCATTTTGTAGAGGTTAGAGTCTGACTGATTCACTGAGTCTGTGGACAGGTGTCTTTCATACAGGTGACCATTGCCGACAGCTGTCTGTCATGCAGGTAACGAGTTGATTTGGAGCATCTACCTGGTCTGTAGGGGCCAGATCTCTTACTGGTTGGTGGGGGATCAAATACTTATTTCCCTCTGCAGAATGCAAATAAATTCATATACTTTCCACAATGTGATTTTCCGGATTTAATTTGTGATGTGCTATCTCTCACTGTTACCAATAACCTACCCTTCAATTATGGGCTGCTCATGTCTTTGTCAGTGGGCAAACTTACAAAATCAGCAAGGGATCAAATACTTATTTCCACCACTGTAAGCCTCAGTTTAAAAGTCTATTACATAGAAATGTAGCCTATAGTGACTTAAAAGGAACTCAAGATCTGTCTAGTCTGTCAATTCCATTCCTATTTCATGTTTATATTTGTTGTGATCCGCTGTAGAAAAATAAATTTTGAAACTGCAAAATTAAAAAAATAAATTCCTGCTGCAGCACCATGGACCTCAGTTGATCTTCAGCTATCCCATTACATGTTCATAACCAGGAGTCGTCAGGGACAATTTCTCCAAATGAGTTAGTTTTCCATAAAAGGAATGAACCTCACTCTTAAGCCAGGGTATGTGGAATACGATCTCAGTCTCTCAAATTTACTGCTAACGCTTGCCGTAAAACTTGCATTGTGCCAAAGAGAGCTAACCTCTGGAGTTCATAAGATACGATGTATAGACAACTTATTCAGATGTGTTTGGAATTTTTTTTTTTTTTAACCAGGCCTATGTCTCACCAGTACTCGAGATTCTGCTTAAGCTATTTAGGTCTTAAACTCTGGAATGAGCTTCCACGTTAGATTTGGGATCAACCCACAATTGCATCTTTCAAACTTGCACTTAAGACTCACCTTTTCAGAACTGCATTTGACCCTCCTTCATAACCCTTCCCTTTTGCCTGATTTTTCTGATTTTCTCCCTCTCTTTTCTCTGTCTCCTCCCCTCACCCTTTTTCACTCCATGGTGTCCCTCCCTCCATGGTGTCACTCGCTCCCATTCCTTCTCCCTTTTTCTTATTTTTTCTTTTCCTCTCTTCCATTTTTTTTCTATGCCATAGTTTTTAATTTGTTTTTCTAAACCGCATTGAAGCTATGGCTAGGCCATATGTGGTATATCAAGTATGTGAAATAAATAAATATGTTTCTGTATCTTTCTGCCACATTTTTTTGATCTGACTCCATCTCCTGGTACTTCAGAATCTTCTCCCTCTCCACAGGGGAGATTCACTGAATAATCACTTGAGATTAATGCTGTTCTGGTGTTTTTCTCTTTTACTACTATGTCTGGTTTTCTTGCATCCAGTTTTTATCTTTTGGGATAGGACTATCTCGGGTAATCATAACCTTCTTGTTTTCCACAGTCCTCTGAAGGTCATGATCCCAATGTTTTTCTGGTACAGGAATGTTGCAATGTTTATAGAGTTTCCATTGAATGAAACATGGCACCTTGTGCTTTTCTGTGTAAAATGTTTTTCCCATCAGCACTTTGCAGCCAGCTACAAGTATAGTAACAATTTTCAGCTCTTTCTTACAGAATCTACAAATTATTATTATTATTATTATTAGCATTTGTATAGCGCTACCAAATGCATGCAACGCTGAACACCTGATACAAAGAGACAGTCCCTGCTCAAAAGAGCTTACAATCTAAATAATACAGACAGACAAGATAGTTACGGGTGAGGGGAAGTAATGGGAGCTAAAAAGCAGCAGTGAAAAGGTAGGTTTTCAGCATAGATTTGAAAACAGGTAGAGATGGTGCTAGACGTATAGGTCCAGGAAGTCTATTCCAGGCATAAGGTGCCACGAGAGAAAAGGAGCGAAGCCTGGAGTTAGCAGTGGAGGATATCTGTTGTACCAGTTTTTTCTATGCTCGCTGTGATCCATCTCATCCATAATCTGCTATCCAGAATCCTCCATGTGATTTCTATAGTATTTATTAAGTGTCATTCGTGTTTTCGATATTCATGAACAGTGCATGTACATCTAAGTTCTGATTTTACAAAGTTGTCATATGGATATGTAAAATTGAAGAACATTCAAATAGCAAGGAAATGTGGTCTGAGCGGGACTAGGATGGACCAAAAATAGATGTCTGTTTCCCATATCAGAAGGAAAATGAATGCCTATGCCCAAAAAGACAGATGTCGGAAGTTAGACCTGCTACCCTTGGCATCCAGGTTTCAGAAAAGTATTTCTATTGAACAGTGCTCCACTGGAGGAATTGGGGGGGGGGGGGGGGGGGGGGGGTCATCTCCTTCATCCTCCAGTGGTTGGTGTCCTCTCAAAAGTGAGACTGGTAAGGGATCCTAGGCTCTGTGAAGGCTGCTGGCAAAGTAAGCATTTATGTTTCTAAAATGACTGACATAACTGTTTATGTTCCAATGTATAAACTCTATGTTGCCATTTCATAGCATAGTGTCATGGTTGTGGCCGTGCCCTTATGTTCAGATCTTATGTTTTTCGGTATCTAGCTCTGTGATCTCTCCAGTCTGCCTTTTTCCCTGTTGTTGTTCTTCCTGTAAGCCAAGCCTCACTTTGGTCTCCCTGCTTCTGCTTTATTTCCGGTTGTTCTTCTTCCTGTAAGCCAAGCCTCGCTTTGGTCTCCCTGCTTCTGATTCATTTCCTGTTGTTGTTCTTTCTGTTAGCCAAGCCTCACTTTGGTCTCTCTGTTTCATTTCCTACTTGTGACATCAGCAGCCTACTCCTTTATAAGGACCCAGGGAGCTTTCCTACTTGCCTTTGCAAGAGGTCTCTTAATCTTGTGTTACCCGTTTAGAGCATTTCCCTGCTTGGCTTGGCTCCTGAGAGGCTTGCTTCTGAAGGTATGTGCTGTGTTTCTCTGAGTCTTGTGTTCCAATGTTTTCCTTTGTTTCTGTGAGTTTGCTTTTGAATCATGTTTCCTGAAAGCCTGGCTGTAGAGCCACACCCTGCCCTTGGTATCTGTATTGGTTTGATTCTACCTTTGGCTCCTGCTTTTAGTCTAGCCCTGCTTTTGACTCTTGCTATAGTTAAGCTATGTGTTTAAGCCAACCCTGTGTTTAGCCAAGCTTTGTTTCTGTATTTCCTGTTCTGTTTCCTGTGTGTGTGTGGTTCTTGTTTGTGTATTCTGAGTCTGTAGAAGCCAGCATCATACCTGATTACTTCACTGCTATCCAGCTGTGGGTGCTGATATGCACACTGCTTCTTTGTTTGTTTGTCTTCCCTTAGTCTGCTTAATCCTTTGCCTGCCATGTTTGCTTCCTGGCTCTTGAGCTCTGTTTCTGCCAAGTTCTGTTCTTGTGTGTGTTTGAGACAGGTTCTGCTCCAGCTCTATGTTTGAGCTAGTTCTGTCCCAGTTCCCTGCCAAGCCAAGTCCCTTTTAGTATCCTGTTCCAGCCAAGCCAAGTCCCTTTCAGTATTCTGTTCCAGCCAAGCCAAGTCCCTTTCAGTATCCGGTTCCAGTCAAGCCAAGCCCATTCCAGCATCCGGTTCCAGCCAAGCCAAGCTCATTCCAGAATCCTGTTCCAGCCAAGCCTGTTTGAGAGTCCTGAATCCTGTTTGAGAATCCTGAGTCCTGTTCCAGCCAAGCTTGTTTGAGAATCCTGAATCCTGTTCCAGCCAAGCTTGTTTGAGAATCCTGAATCCTGTTCCTGCCTTGTGTATTGTCTTATGTCTGTTATTCTGTTGCCTAGCTCCTGCTCTGTCTTGCCTGTCTAGTTGTGCTTTGTCTTGTCTTTCGGTCTACTCCTGTCCGGATCCAGTTATTGCCTTGTCCTTGTCTTGCTCTTTTCTGGACCCAGTATTAATCTACTTTTGTGTTTTGCCTTGTCTTGCATTTCTGGGTCCCAGTCCCAGTTTTAATCCAGTTTCGAGTCTTGCCTTGTCCTGTCTGGGTTCCAGTTCTGGCCCTTTGCATTCTTTTCCTTTGCCTTATCGGATTCCCATTCTTGTGTTGTCCATTCTGTTTAGTTAACCTCTGTCCTGCCTTGTTGAGTCTGTTAGCATATCCTAGTCCAGTCTGTTCTGATTCCTGCCTGTGCCAGCCCAGGTGATTTGTCTGCCAATGCTCCGGCTTTGGTCCAAAGGCTCACTATTCCTGACAGTTGTGACACATAGACGTTATGTTCCTTTGTTGCTCCACTGATGTTTTAGATGTCTATTTTTCTAAAATAGATGTTTATGTTGCGTGTCACAGCTGCATGATTGTCCATTTCACCATGTATTTTAGAACAAGCACTATGTCAGCAGATCTTTTTCTAAGATAACTTGTGGAACTTCAGACATCCTGACTTGGACATCTAAATGCCAGTTTGGATGTTCTTTTTAAAATGCTACTCCACACTTTCTTGAATTCTATCACGGTTTTGTTTTTTGCTATATATAATAGGGGAACATTCCATGTATCCACCACCCTTTCTGTGATGAGGTATTTCTTGATGATATCTCTTGGATCCCCATACCTAGGCAAATCTGATTTAAAACAAAAGTGTGACATGATTTTGCAGTCTCTACAGATTAACATAGATTGAAACAGGAATATTCTGTTAGTATATTCTATTATTCTTGTACATATACCGGCCAATATTCAAACTGATTTAAGCGGGCAGGAGAGGCTCTTGCCCACTGAAATCACTTCTAGCCACCTCACTGCCAATATTCAGTGGCACTAAACTTGGCAGTGCCACTGAATATCAGCTCTCACTAGCTATGTTTGAAGTTTGCAGGTTGAAGGTGGTACAAGGGCGGAGTTGGGGAGGATCCAGGAGTTATGTAGGTGCCTGGAAATTCAGTGCCGGCACCTGCATAGTTAACAGGGCGATTTTGGGACTGCTTTTGCAAGAGGTCATGGCAACCATTTTGTAGAGATAGCCGCTAGGGTCAGGAGTGAGATCAGTTTGCTTCTGCCCCCATTGCTCCACTGAACCACCAGGAAATTTAGTTATGCCTGGGAGGACCTATTCTGACTGAGTGTAGGGGGGTTGGGAGGGGGTCTAGCTTTGTTGCGGGATATGGGAGGGTAGGCTGGCTTGTTGAGAGGGTAAGAGGGGTTATATACCTTGTCAAAGGGTGGGAGGGGCTCTGAGCCTCTTTGGGAATGGAATTGGGACTGGAGCAGTGGGAAGAGGGAACAGTGGAACACAGAGCACCGGGGTACACAGGGCACCTTTTTATTTTATGTAGGTTCTTCTAGGCCAGAATTCAGCTGAGGCCCACATAATTGTCTTATGCAGGCCTTAGCTGAATATGGGCTGGGACCCACATATGCTCCTGCAGCCACTGCATGCTTGATTGGCCCTGAAGATTTAGTGCTGGTGCCCAGAAATGGCCTAGCACTGAATGTCCAGGGCTAATTCTGCCTTCGGCAGTTAGTATTTATTGCAAACTGCCATGGGCTAAATACTGGCTGCTTATTATTATTATTATAAATATCCAGTTTACAAAATATGGTATGGAGGATGAGAGGGGGGCCCTTTTTAATTATGAGTTTGTTTATTTTATTTTCAATGATTTTATATTGGGCCCGATTTTCAAAACATTTTAATCGGCCTGGAGAGGTTCCTGGCTGCTTAAATCACCTGTTCAGGGCTAACCGGGAATTTCCAGTGGCACTTAACCAGATAGAATATCTGAGGGAGAGTAAGAGATTGTCATGCTTAGTAGTTGATGTGGATGGCCAGACTGGATAGGCTGTATGGTCTTTATCTATATCAAAACTAAAGTCACTGAGAACTTCACCAAATCCACTTCATATATTTAAAGGGGAAATCAGACATTGCAAGATGACTGCCACAAACTTATTCTAGTGGCTCAAATATATATTTAGTGATAATTCAATCACTGGTCCCCCCCCCAACCCCCCCCCCCCCCCAAAAAAAAAAAAAGAAAAGAAAATGTTTTTAAAATCTAATCATTAATGTCCAAAAATGCTTCAAACGTGATTATTATTTTTTCACTTAATTCCATTTCATTTAATTTCTCTAAAAAACAATTGCATTTTATATGTAATGAGGATTGAAACAGCATGGCACTTATCTCAAAGGAAGATCCTAACAGGCACCTATTTTGCCAATTGCTTCCTCAGAGAATCTTCTTAATTGAAAGACTGAAAAGACAAGAGTCAATATATTAAAATCACCAAACGCAGTGGATCTGTTTCTATCAACGTGAAAATGTAGCTGCAAACCAAACAAATTATCTGACCACCACTTAAACATGATGTCATCCTCTTCTGCAGTGTCAGAAATGGCACCAGTCTTTTTCAGAAAAATGCCAATAAAGTACCATCAATCCGAATGTGGTGGGAGGTACCAGATTTCTTTTGATACACCCTGTTGGATTTCTTTTGATGCACCCTGTATTAGACAGCAAAATAAATCAATTGACTGTAACATCAAAAAACTTTATTTCAAAAACAATTCATACGAAACAGCTCCAGTCCACATGTGTGTTTAATCCCTGTGGCTCTAATGAATTTAAATGGTGAATCCACCGCTGCTCACGTTGCACAAGTCTTAGAAGAGGTGACAGGAAGTCTTCTGTTCCTGTCACCTCTTCTAATAGAGAAATGAATATGATCGATAACACAGCATCAAAAGTCATCAAAACTGTGTAGGTCACAAGCCACCTTATAATTGAAAGAGAAAAACGCCTAGATTTTGACCCAAATCGGGAGATAGACGTTTATCTCACAAAAATGAATACATCGGTATAATGGAAAGCCGATTTTGGACGTTTTCAACTGCACTCCATCGCGGAAGCGTACAAAGTTGATGGGGGCGTGTCGGAGGCGTGGCGAAGGTGGAACTGGGGCGTGGTTATCGGCCGAGGAGAGATGGGCGCCTTTCGCCGATAATGGAAAAAAAGTATACGTTTGTGGCTAGAATTTAGGGCACTTTTCCTGGACCCTGTTTTTTGACGAATAAGGCCCCAAAAAGTGCCCTAAATGAGCAGATTACCACCAGAGGGAATCGGGGATGACCTCCCCTGACTCCCCCAGTGGTCACTAACCCCCTCCCATCACAAAAAATGATGTTTCACAACTTTTAATTTTCACCCTCAAATGTCATACCCACCTCCCTGGCAGCAGTATGCAGGTCCCTGGTGCAGTTGTTAGGGGGTGCAGTGGACTTCAGGCAGGTGGACCCAGGCCCATCCCCCGCCTACCTGTTACAATTGTGCTGCTTAATGCTTAGTCGTCCAACCCCCCAAAATCCACTGTACCCACATGTAGGTGCCCCCCTTCACCCCTTAGGGCTATAGTAATGGTGTAGACTTGTGGGCAGTGGGTTTTGAGGGGGATTTGGGGGGGCTCAACACAGAAGGGAAGGGTGCTATGCACCTGGGAGCTCTTTTACCTTTTTTTTTGTTTTTGTAAAAGTGCCCCCTAGGGTGCCCGGTTGGTGTCCTGGCATGTGAGGGGGACCAGTGCACTACGAATCCTGGCCCCTCCCACGAACAAATGCCTTGGATTTATTCGTTTTTGAGCTGGGCGCTTTCATTTTCCATTATCACTGAAAAACAAAAATGCCCAGCTCACAAATTGTCGAATAAAACATGGACGTCTATGTTTTGCGAAAATACGGTTCGGTCCGCCCCTTCACGGACCCGTTCTCGAAGATAAACGCCCATGGAGATAGACGTTTTCGTTCAGTTATGCCCCTCAAGGTAAGCTCCCTGTTTCTGTTTCAAAACATCCATGAGATAGACTTTTACATGGGGTCGGAGCCTGTTCTGTCCTCTGACAGACTCGCACTAGTTTATAATGTGATCCTAAAATGTGTGTAATATGTTTACTGTTATTCTCATTTCTAAGGACTATCATTGCTGCAGTTCTCACTCTGCAAAGATACGTGAGCAAGGCATTGTGTGTAATGTGAAAACGATTTATGACCATCTTAACTTCAGGAGATCATTAAAAACTTACCTGTTTTACAAGGTCTATCCCAGTGACCCTACTTAAATGCTTCAACTCTGCAACACAACATAACCTTAGATCGTATTGGACATTATATATTCCTTATTATCATTGGCCCTTATTGTACCTTATACCCTAACCTTACCTGACCCCTATTTCAATCTATATTTGTTTACCCCTACCGGACTTGGAGTTCGCCTTTACGGTATTTTGTAAGCCACATTGGGCCTGATAATGGGTGGGAAAATGTGGGATACAAATGTTACAAATAAATAAATAAATAATGTAGTTCACAGGCAATGCAGCCACACTTGTCTGTCTGTATCAAAGAACGGTTACCACTGGTTGTGAGGCTGCCCAGACCTTCTCTCTCTCTCAGCCAAGCTTGGCTCCTTTGTCTACCTGCTATCATTTCCTAGTCATTCTTACTATCTCTGTCCTGAGAGGTCAGCTAGGTATGACCTTTCCCTCCAATTGAGGGCCATCCTCTAGCATCTCCCTTGCTCTGTCCCTATTGGTCCTTACCTCCTCCTCTCTAAGCCCATTCAATGCCTGTCTCTTTGGAACAACATAGAAGCCTATCTTTGTTGAGTGGTATAAGTGTAATGAGCTTGGAGCAAGTGCTAGCCTGTTGAATGACCACTTATGTCTCCTGCCTAGCAGTGTGGAAACAGTGTGGAAATATAGAAGCATACAAAAATGATTAGTTTATTTAAATTTTTATATATTGCCCTTTAAAATAAAATCAGAGTGGTGTACAAAAAAAAAAACAAGGAAAATGAAGAAAGGAAAATGACTCCATATAATATAAAGAAAAGGAACATATGAAGGGATAAGGAGGAAAAAAAAACATTCAGCAAGGTCCCAGACCTGTCTCCACTGCCAAAGTGAGCTAAATGGAAAAATTAGGGAAGTCCGCCGTATAGGCCTTGCATAACAATCTAAACAGAGGGTATGACTGTTTGGAGTAAAGATCGAGGGGGGGGGGGGGGGCATTCCAAAGTATGGGAACTGTACAAAAGAAGACTGCATGATGTGTAGATTCAAGACGAGAGCAGAAAACTGGAGGAATAGAAAAACAAAAAAACTAAGGATGAGCGTAGAGTATGGGAAGAGATGTAAGGGGTAATCAGAGCAGAAAGGTAAGAAGGAGAATCTGAGTGAAGAACCTTGTGGGCTAACGTGAGGCTCTTAAATTGTATACAAAATGGGATAGGAAGCCTGCGATCTTGAGCTGGGAGAGGAGAAACATGATCAGATCTATGAGTATGTGTGAGCAAATGAATATCAATGTTTTGAATAGTCTGCAGTTGAGTGAGGAGAACCTTAGGAAGACCCACAAAGACAATGTTACAGTGATCTAAATGAGAAGAAACAAGAGAAAAAAGAAGTGTGGCACAGGAAGTGTCGTCCAAATAACTCTGAAGGGAATGGATGCAGCAGAGAGAATAGAAGCAGGTCTTAACTACCACAGAAATGTGAGTTGAGAATCAAAAGTCACACTGATACTTGAGAGAATTAACCAGTTGTAAAGGCGTGATCTGAATAGTAGGGGCAACAGAAGAGCTAGAGGATCTGCCTGTAACCCAGAGGGCAACAGACTTAGAAGGGCTTAAAATGAGATGATTCAATAGGAGCCAAGAATTGACAGCATTTAGACAGGATTGAAGAGGAGAAAGATTAAGGTTGCAGGGATCATAGTGAGTGAACAGGAGAATATTGTCTCATAGATACAGAATTTAATGGGAAAAGATTGGATCAGAGAATTCAAAGTACTTAGAAAAAGATTAAAGAGATTAGGAGAGAACAGAATGCCTTGTGGAATTCTGCTGTGAAGAGGAAAAGAGTCTAATCCGGAATTAGGAAAAGAAACAGAAAAAGACCGATTAGTAAGAATTGAAGAAAACTACTTAAATAGAGAGCTCAAAATAGCAACAGAGGACAGTTTAGACAGAAGAAGTGAATGACTACCATATTGAAAGCTGCACTCAAATCCAGGGAAACAAGCAAAGAGAGATGGCCCTTGTCTAGAGCAACATGTAGGTTGTTAAGATGAGAAGCTATGATGATTTTTGTAGAGTAACCCTGAGGAAATCCAGATTGAAAAAATGAACAGGTGAATAGAGAAAAAGATAAAGATCATATGGCATATCCAATCTGCCCATCTATAGTAATTACTAAGCTACACAATTCTTTCCTCTCACTTATAGATCATTTGTAATTATTCCATTCTTTCTTAAATTCAGATACTGTCCTCATTTCTACCACCTCCACTGGGAGGCTGTTTTATATGTCCATTATCCTTTTCTGTCAATTAATATTTCCTTAGATAACTTCTAAATCTACACCTTTCACAGCAGCATAGCAGTGGTCCATACTACCAGTTTAGAAAAGCTGACTGTCTAGGAAATAAATATTGTCATCTTGCTGGAAATCATAAAGGATTTTTATTACCTGATATGATTTTATTCACAATGCATATCTTTCCCATTGCAGAAGATCCCAATATCCAGACATAAAAACCCTTATTCAGTAAAGATTTTTTTCCATAGGAGAAGTGTCTTCTTGGATAAGTCCCTGTGTATCAGATATTTACATGTATTCTTGAGTAGAAGCTGGAACAATAATGACTCACTCTTGTGAACTCAGTTTCATTAGTCTTTTTGTCTTCGCATTATTAGCATGATATTAATCCTGTACTTCCATTTTGTTTTTAGTGCTTGGTTGATAGAGGCAGTTGAGAATTTGATATGTCTGACCAAAATGTTAGCCTCACTAAAAAGATAAAGAGAAAAAAAACAAACTGACAGTACATTAATCTTCTTCTCTCTCTCTTTCTCTCTCTCTCTCTCTCTGTATATATATATATATATATATAAACACACATTTCTCTTTTTTCCCCCTTTTTTGTTTGAAATGTATTTCTGACCTTTAACAGAGCCATGTTTCATGACTGAGTAGGATTTTTACCCCAGTTTATTATCTTACTTCACTGGGAGCTTTTTACAAGATTTCATATTTTGCGAGCCATGGGCTAATTAATCATGATGTAGCTTGCGATGAAATGACTGAATTTGGATGAGTGCACATACCTTACTTAAAAAGTCAAAGAATTTTCAGAAATGTTCATATGCACACACAAAAACAACCAAAACACACACAAGTATATAAGCTAACTGAAAGTAAGGGTAAATTAGTTGTCAAGAAATTAAATCAATAGTTTTCCAGTGAAATCTGAATAGCGAGCTTTCCTTTCCATCCCACAAACTGGTTTTCCCTGTTGTCATAATGAAAATAAATTTATTGGTCATCAAGATGCTAATTCTTTAAGTGTGCCTATTCTATAAAGAGAAATATATGTGCCGACTCCTTTATAGTATGCTAATGCAACAAGACAAATACACCCCTATATTTTAGGGGTGACCAGCCTTAGACTTGGTTTAAATGCTTGTGCCCAGGTTTCTGAAAAACAGTTGCAAATTATAATAATCTATAATTTACATACATAACTGAGCACTATGCTCACACTCCACCCAAGGGTATTCCTGTAGAATAGGCTCCTACCAGGCGTCCAGTTACAGAATTACCTTCCTTGTGTACTGATTGTATGCACATATATTCTCTGGATAAAGTATCAAAATTGTTGTGGCATATTACATTCATTAGTGAGGTGCATGCTTTTTTTGTGCCCCTTCTCAGACAGGATCTAAAATTAATACCTACAATTAAATGCCTATACATTTCAAATAATTGGATCTCAATTCTGTACATTTCGGTGGTATTCAAATTATGCTCACAAGTAAATCCCTTGCTCTACAATATGAGAAAATGAGAACTGGTCAAATATCTACATGTTTTGTCTTTTGCATGTCTCAGGAATTCTGCAGAATAGAGGATGTACTGTACTGGGCAGTAATCAGGGAACTAAGTGTCACAAATCCCTCATTGTTATGAACATCTTTAATTATATGGTGCTGAAGTTGTAAAATATTAACATCTCAAATAATTCGTAGTGAGTAGAAAAGCCCAGAAGGCTACAGATCTGAGAAAGAGAATTTCATTTATCACTCAGTTCCTCAGAAGAATGGATTCCAAGATCTGAAGAATAAAGCAAGAGAGCCTTGAGTGCTGTTACATCTTACATAGAACAGAGAAAGAGATTTGTCATGAAAAACCTGTTCAATGTGGCTACAAAACAGGTCATGCAATAGACTTAATGGAACCAGTACATATATTCTAGTGTACTAATTTATTGACCTTCCCAGAGTCTTTTCTAACAAGAGTCAGTAGAGTTTGCTCAGTTGTTTAGTCATTTCAGGTATAGCATAGAGAGATTCAGTTGTCATAATAATGTGTCATACAACACCTCATCAAATTCCACATGTTTGGTATGTTTCATAGCAAAGAGTAGGTGAAAACATGAGCAAGGGTTGAGGGTGGGCCTTCAGATTATACAGCAAGACAAAGTTACAAAAGTAAAGCAAACTCTTTATTTACACAAAAGCTGAGGCCTGATACTTCATAGGTACAGAAACAGAGGGGCAAAGTCTCTTACAGTTCAGAGGAAATCTTTACATAGGCCTTGTGGCTGACAGACCCCAAAACATAGTTCATGCAGTCTTTCTCTCAAGTTGCACCAACGCTGGTTTGGCTCCAGCCAGACCTCTAGAACAGGATTCTCTCAATGATTCAAGGTAAGGTTTTGCCTGCCTGAGCCAGGCTATGGTAGCTATACATAGGCAGTGAAGGCATACGCTGTGGGCCCGCTTCTGTAGGCTTTCTTAACAGAACTCTGGCCCCGCCTTTTGTGCTTCCTGGCAGCTGTCCTCCTGACTCCACCACTCATAAGAACATAAGAGTAGCCACACAGGGTCAGACCAATAGTCCATCTATCCCTGTATCCTGTTTTCCAAACATTGACCAAGCCAGGACAAGTTACCTGGCAGAAACCCAATTAACAGCAACATTCTATGCTACCAATCCCGAGGCAAGCAGCTGCTTCCCCATGTCTGTCTCAATAGCAGACTATGGACTTTTCCTCCAGGAATTTGTCTAAACCATTTTTTAAATCTAGATACACTAACTGCTGGCAAAGAGTTCCAGAGCTTAGCTATTCATTGAGTGAAAAAATATTACCTCCTAGTTGTTTTAAAAGCATTTCCATGTAACTTCAAGTGTCCTCCTAATCTTAGTACTTTTGGAACGAGTAAAAAATTGATTTAGTTCTGCTTGTTCTATACCTCTCAAGATTTTGTAGACCTCAATCATATCTCCCCTCATCTTTCTCTTTTCCAAGCTGAAGAGCCCTAACATCTTTAGCCCCCCCCCCCCCCCCCCCAAAGTGGACCCTAACATCAGGTAACTATGATTCGGATTATTCTTTCCAATGTGCATCACCTTGCATTTGTCCATATTAAATTTTATCTGCCATTTGGATGCCCAGTCTTCCAATTTCCTAAGGTTTTCCTGCAGTATTTCACAGTCCACTCATGTTTTAACAACCCTGAATAGTTTTCTATCATCTACAAATTTAATCACCTCACTCGTCATTCCGATTTCCATATCATTTATAAATATGTTAAATAGCACCGGTCCCAATACAGATCCCTGTGGCACGCCACGGTTCACCCTCCTCCATTGACAGAAATGACCATTTAATCTCACCCTGTTTTTTCTGTCTAATAACCAATTCCTAATCCACACCAGAACCTTGCCTCCTACCCCATGACTTCCATGTCACTTCCTCTTTGGGTGGAACTATTGGGCTTAAGGTAGTCCTGACACTGTGAGAGAGTATTCTTAAGGGACAGGTGCAGCATCCTATAGACACTTTCACATACTCTACCCTTCAGCTCAGTCATGCCCAGTTGAGTGACAGCCATGTCAGGGTCCACCTCCTGAGACAGAAAAATCAGCATTAGCATGCTCCCAGCCCACCCAGTGTTGCACCTGGAAGCTAAAGGGCTGGAGGCCGAGAAATCATAGAGTGTTTGAATGTTTGTGAAGAGCCATCCACTTGAGGGGTTTAAGGTCCATGATGAGCAAGAAGTGTTGTTGCAGCAAATAATACTGGAATATCTCCAAGGCCCACTTTGTATCTAACCAAAGGTATTGTAGTCACCCAGTTTCCTACCTATAATATTGTACCTAACTTTTATCCCACATGATGTAAACCGCACTGAACCCTAAACAGGAGATATTAGCGGTGTATATAAGACCTGAATTGAATTTACAGCTAGGGCTTCTCTCGATCACAGCATAGTTCCTTTCCCTAGATAATAGCGTACCTCTAATGTCCACTTATTGGTCCAGGATGGCCCCAAGCCTGACCTTTGATGCATCCATCTGCACCACGAAGGGACGGTTGCTGTCTGGTTTGACCATCTTCAGCTCCAAAAAGATGTCCGTCTTCAAGGTCTGGAAAGCAGTAACCAGTTCTGATGTCCATTGTACTTTCTCCGGTGCTTTCTTCTGCAGTAGGTGTGTTACTGGTTCTGCCCTCCCAGCAAACTCTGGAATAAGTCATTGATAGAATCCAGTGAGTCCTAGGAAGGCTTTCACATGCTTCTTAGTCTGTGGTTCTGACACTTGAGTGATCACTTCTACCTTTCAGATCTGAGGTTTTACTTGGCCTTTTACGACTGAGTACCCCAGGTATTAGACCTCTTGTCCTCCCAGGAAGCACATTTTAGGATTCATTATCAATCCAGAGATCTGTAAACTATCCGGTATTGCTTCTACCTGGATGAGATAGGTTTTCCAGTCCATAGTTTAGATGATGATGTCATCTAAGTAGTCAGCCACATAGTCACCAGGAGGCTTAAGTAGGTGGTCAAAAAGGTGTTAAATGAAGCTGGAGCTCCCTGAAGGCCAGAACTGGAATAGACCTTGAGATGTAGAAAAGGTTGTCTTCTCCATGGCAGCTGGCATGAGGGGTACCTGCCAATATCCTTAGGTCAGGTCTAGGGTCGAAATGAACCAGTCTCCTCCCAGCGTCTTGATGAGTTCATCAACCCTTGGTATCTGGTAAGCTTCCAGTTTGGAAAGAATGTTAACCTTCTGGAAAGATTGTTCCCATCCGGCTTTGGCATCAGCACATTAGGGGGGGTGGCCAATTGCTGGTTAACTCCTCATTAACACCCAGTTCCATGGCCTGTTGTTGGGCTTCTGGAATCTGATAGGCGCATTGCCGGACTACCACTCAAAGCTCAGTGATAATATCAGTTGCAAGGTGGGACCGGCCTGGCACTCTGGAAAGTACATCTTGGTTCCGGTAGACCAATTGTTCCAGGTCAGCCTTCTGTGAAGCAGAAAGTTGATTAACAAATATTACTTGTAGGGGCCCAGATTCTGTTGGAATCTCTGGTTCAAAGCCATCCCTTTGGAACAGCACTGCAGTCACCACAATTCACTTCTTTTATAAGTTGATGTGGAAGATCCTTTGCCTTATCCCTCTTGTCTGGCTGAGCCATGTTGTATTTGACAGGTCCTGTCTTCTCTACTGTTTCATAAGGTTCTTGCCACTTGCAAAATAGTTTGCCCTCTGAGGAGGGCAGGAGAACTAAGGTTTTGTCCCCCAGCTGGAAGGCTATTCGCTCTGCCTTCTGGTTGTAGGCTTGGGCTTCTCCTGTCTCCCTGGCTGCCTCCCTGGCTTGCTTCAGCCTTGCCTGCATGGTGAGCACATATTCAGTCAAGTTCTTTCTTGGGGTGGGTTCTTCCTTTCAAGCTTCCTGAATCACATCCAGGATTCCTCTATGTCTCTAACCATATAACAGTTCAAACAGAGAGAATCCTGTCAAACTCCTGGATAGAAAACAGTACATAAGGGAGTAGAGTATCCCAGTTCTTCCCATCTTTGGCCACAAACTTCCTCAGCATGTGGATAAAGTGTTCCACCAGCCCATCTGTTTGTGGATGATAAACTGATGTCAGCAAAGTCTTTACTTTGAGCAGGGCATGCAGTTGCTTCATGACTCTAGACAGATCAGTCAGTATTTCAGTAGGAATCCCCATGCAAGAGATTTTCCACAGAGCATTGACCATGGTACACAGGGTAGTGGCCTCTGGGTAGGGGTGGCATAATCCAAAATAACCAGGATATAATTGTTGCCACAGGTGGTGCATTCAAGTGGTCACACAAAGTCCATAGCCACTGTCTCAAACATGGTGTTGACAATGGGCATTGGCATGAGAGGGGCAGGTGAACCATCGCAGGATTGCTTAGCTGGCAGGTTGGGCAGGACTGACAGAAGAGCACTATGTGTTTGAATATCCCTGGCCAGAAAATCCAGGCCACAATCTGTTCCAAGGGCTTCTCCTCCCCCAAGTGACCTCCTAACTTGACCTGCCAACAATGGGGATGGAGAACTAACAGTTGCTCTACTTCCTCCACCTCCAGTGTTCACTTGGTCATCCTTTACAACAAATCATTCTTTATTATGAAATACAGGAATATCATCTTAGAGAGGTCCTGGATGCCTCGGGTTTCCCATATGCAGTTACAACCCTGGCTCATGCTGCTCTAAAGGACTTATCCCCTGACTGGGCTTTTTTAAAGTTCTTTATGGTTCCTTTGCTATCCCACTCAGGGGTGTCCAACCTTGGCCCTCGCCAGTTTGGGTTTTCAAGATATCCTCAATGAATATGCATGAGATCTATTTGTATACAATGGAAACATTGCATGCAAATAGATCTCATGTGTATTCATTAGGGGAAATCCTCAAAACCTGACTGGACCCAACCCAGATCTGTGGTTCAGCGCAAATACCTACCTCATAGGTCATTAGATTTAGATATAACAGATAAAAATCCATATAAACAACTGAATATAAGCCTTGAAAATTTTGTCTATCTATCTATCTATCTATCTATCTATCTATCTATCTATCTATCTATCTATCTATCTATCTATGTGTTTATGTGTGTGTGTGTGTAAAAAATAATGTATATATAAATAGACTGTGTACATTGACAGGACAATAAAATAATATTACACTTTCTGATTAGTTAAATAGCTTTGAATATTAGGGGGAATATGTTAAAGATATAAGGGTGCTAAAAAAGTGAATTTCATCCATTTAAAATTGCTAAAGTTCAATGATAAATGTAAAATCCATGTAATACAAAACAAAAACATCCATCATGTACATGAAATTCATATTGTATCGTATACCATCAGCAGTAGAAAATAAAAAGATAAAATCAATAACTTTCTGGTGTTGGATTGCATATCAAACCCAACACTAGATTGTGCAGATATGTCCGTTTTGGATGTTTCAGCCTGTTATTGGTTTTATCTAGGTTTTTTTGTTTGTTTGTTTGTTTTTTTTCCTACTGAGTAGCTAGCTTTGAATGTATGTACACCATAATTTTAGATGTAATTTAATTGCTTTCCTAGAACCTCAATATTATTTATTATATCTGATAGTATATGATATAGTATGAATTTCATGTACATGATGGATGTTTTGTTATCTTACTGACATATACACAGTGCTCCCAAAATATGTGCCTGCTTTTCAGCCATGTACTCAACAGGCTTACATTGTTACTTCTACCTATTACAAAACTCAGTGAAAGAAATTGCAAGCAAAAAGCAAAACATACTTTATGAATAATTCTTCATTCCACACATTTTTTTGAAAGACTATGAAAGTGAAGCTGCCTAATTATATCATGTTTCAGCAGACTAGGAACTTGTAATTGCTCAAAAACTCAAAGCATTCCTTTGTGACACATCTTCCTGTAACATCTCTAATACTAAAAGCATGTATTGGAAGAAGAGAGAAAAGAGGAAGAGAGGAGGGTGAAGGAAGAGAAGGAAAGGGGTGGAGTGAAAGAAAGGGGAAAGCGAGGAAGACAGAAAAAATAAAGAAAAACTCAGCTGTTGATTCAGACAGAATGGTTCATTGTGTTGAATTAAGAAAAGGGGTTACTGGGTTGTTCGTGGGATAGAGATATATGTTTTGGATCTATATGGTTGGGTATTGTTAGCTTGGGGTAGTGATCAAGAGAGTACAGTCATGTGATTCCTATGATGGGTGGAGGGGTTAAATTTGCTACTTGGAATGTAGACAGGGTCAATCATCCGATTAAAAGGAAACGTATCTTAAAACATCTGAAAGATCTTCGGGTTGATATAGCATTGTTACAAGAACTGAAATTGGCTCCTGTTGAAATGCAGAAACTTAAAAGGGGGGGAGAGGTATTGGAGTAAGGTCTATTACTCTTCTGGGGGACAAAATCTAGAAGGCTAGCAATTTATTGAATATTTATTTATTTATTTGTTGCATTTGTATCCCACATTTTCCCACCTATTTGCAGGTTCAATGTGGCTTACATAGTACCGTATTGGCGATCGCCAGTTCCGGTCTAACAGTTACAAAGTGATGGTATATAAGGTTTGTGTGTACAAGACACAATAGTGGATCGTAGAGAGGGGGACTTACGTTTTGTCCATACGCTCTTTGGTTTCACTTGTGTTGCAGGGTCTAATTACGTATTTAGGTTGGGTCGGTAGGGTATGCCATTTCGAACAGATTAGTTTTTAGTAATTTCTGGAAGTTTAGGTGGTCATACGTTGTTTTCACGGCTTTGGGTAATGCGTTCCATAGTTGTGTGGTTATGTAGGAGAAGCTGGATGCATAAGTTGATTTGTATTTGAGTCCTTTGCAGTTTGTGTAGTGGAGATTCAGGTATGTTCGTGCTGATTTTGGTGTGTTTCTAGTTTGCAGGTCTGTGAAGTCTGTCATATACCCTGGGGCTTCGCCGTAGATACAGATTTTGAAAGCAATATGTTCTTTAATTGGGAGCCAGTGCAGTTTTTCTCAGAGGGGTTTGGCGCTTTAGAATCGCGTTTTTCCAAATATGAGCCTGGCTGCCGTGTTTTGGGCGGTCTGAAGTTTATAATTTGTTCTTTACATCCCGCATAGATTCCTTTGCAGTAATCTACATGACTTAATACCATAGATTGTACTAGGTTGCGGAATGTATCCCTCAGGAAGAATGGTTTCAGTTGTTTGAGTTTCCACATTGAATGTAACATCTTCTTTGCTGTAGCTTTCGTTTGGCACTCTAGGGTGAGGTTACGGTCGATTGTGTCGCCAAGAATTTTGAGGGACAGGGGATTACACTTTGGGTTGATATGTCTGGCTGTCTGGGTGGATAGATAGATGAGATTTTACTCTCCTTAATGTTTATGCTCCTGCAGATCCTAAATGGTCCTTCTCAGATTTGTGCAATTTTATCCTAACAAAATGTACAGGGGATCTCATTTTTGGGGGAGACATAAACATCACATTAGAGAAACTAGACAGATCTACAAGGAGAAGCAGGGAACAGACACAGGAGGGAAATGATCTTCAAAGGGGCCTCTTAAATCATACTTTGGAAGACATATGGAGGATTTATAACCCTTCTGAAAAACAATACACATTCTATTCAGAGATGCACATATCTTATTCTAGAATAGATTGTTTTTGGGTGGACAAGAGAGTGTGTAGGGAGCTGACAGTACACCCAATAAGTATTTCAGATCATGCACCAGTAACAGGAATAATAGATGATCATAATGGGGTGAAAAGGTGGGTCATTGAGAGTTAATACGAGCTTGTTGAGTAAACCTAAAACTCAAAAACTTATGCTGCATAAATGGAGGGATTATTTATTTCTTAATAATACCAGAGAGATTTCTATGAAGATAGTTTGGGATGCTGGAAAGGCTAACATGAGAGGCATACTTATCCAAGAAGCAGCTAGGGCACCCAGAGCTCCAACTTATTAGAAACAACTATTAGTAGAAAATCTGGCTTACTTTCAAAGAGTTTATGAAAGGTATCCCTTCCCATTAATAAGAGAGAGGGGCAGAATGCTCAAGAATTAGACACTGGATAAATTGAATATTGATGAGGGGGGTAAAGAGGGATTATCTGGAATACGGAAATAGGATGGGCAAGTTGCGCAACTTAGGCAACCAAAATAATAGAAAAATGGGTGAATAAAATTATCTCAATTTTAACACAAAGATATAGCTCATGAACTGTTATGCTCAAGTGAGAATATTAAACAATATATTAAGAGACTGGACCTCCACATTGATGAGAATGACTATTCCACCTTAAACTGTCCTATTGCTGCTTCGGAGGTATGCCGAGTAATTGTTAATCTTCCATCTAATAAATCTCCAGGGGAAGATGGATTCCCTAGTTATGAAACATGCAGTACCCATTGTCCTTGCCTGGCTTTTTAATGAGATTACAGAGGGGGCTCCACTCCCTGGCTCAATGTATAAAGCTATTATGGTGGTCCTTGTGAAACCTGGAAAGGACCCCTCACATTGTGCTAGCAATAGACCTATAGTTTTGTTAATAATTACATGAAAAATTTCACAAAAATATTGGCCAATAGGTTGGACCACATACGCCCTAAACTAATTCACTATGACTAGGCTGACTTTGTACAAGGCAGACAGTTGGGGATAATGTGTGCAGAACCATAAATTTGATGGACATCATTGAGAGAGGAAAGGAGAAAGCTCGAGGTGTCACTACACCGACAGGGTGGAGTGAACTTATCTGTTTGAAGTTATGGATCACATGAGGGGCAACTATGGCCAATGGGTGCGGTCCTTGTATGCAGAGCCTAAAAGTGCTATTTATTTAATGGTTATCAGGTCTAAAGAGTTTTCCTTATGAGGGGCACTAGACAAGGGTGCCATATGACCCCTCTTTTGTTTGTGATAGTGAATAGGTTGTGTTGGCAATGCCGGACGGCAGCCGCTAGCATGGCTTTGTAAACAGGGGAGTTAAAGTTTATTTTAAAAAAAAATACGTTTCTCAAATGTTTCCTTTCTCCATACAATGTATTTTTTTTAAAATTAAATAGACCCCTACTATTACAGCTTTTACGGTCCATTAACCTAGTCCCTATCATCACTCAGTACTATTTGCAGTGCAGTTGGTACCAAAAGATCTCTTATTTTGCGGCTCCTTGTAAAAGCTGCCAAAATGGTCTTATCCTTAAATCAATCAATGCCTTGAATCAAATACCAATATTTCCACAAAATTGTTTAGATCTTTGCTGGCAAGTGTAAAAATTGAACCCCATTTGAAATAAAAGGCTCTGAATCATAGCGACTTTAACAACTAGGATAAGTGAACCAATTTTATGTCGCAAATTATATTATAAAATACAATTTATAGGACCGTTTACAGAATTTATTGTGTGGGGACTATATATTACAGAATTGTTATATTATTGTGTCATCAACTGAAGACTATTATGCTTTGAGACTTTTTGGTATGCCTTGTTATTTGATTAGTTTTTGAGTGAACTGTTAAGCTGAATCTTCATGGAATTTGGCTGGTGTGAGACGTGCATACATTATAAATAAATTGATTCAGACTCAATATTTGTTGTACATTATAAATAAGTCACAAATTTATACTTTGACATTGTTTATAATTTAATTGCACAATGGAGACCCGATGATGGTACAGGTGTACACATGGGAATACCAGCCCTTTGGAAAGACTATTGAAAATCTTCAGTCTCAAGAGTTAAGGTTGCTGCCATAATATTGTGACAGCTACTCTCTTCCTTTTGGATGGAGGATTGGACACTGAGGGCTCCAAGTATTTATATTAGTTACATAGTCTTGATTAATTTAACTGCCAAATCTCTATTTAGATTTTAGGGACAAAAAAAGAAACTGTTTGGGTCTGGGTTTGTTTCTTTTTTAGGTACTTTTAACAGTTGACAATCTTTTTTTTTTTTTGGCCTGTTCATATCCCTTGGCAATATAAGACAGGATATTCCCTACATCAGGACTGGGCAACTTTTATTGCACATGATGACTTGAAGTGTATTGGAATCTGTAGGCTCATATATTGTAGTATAGAACTATCATATTTAATATGTAAGTCTAAGTATGGAATATCCTCATCACTATAATTCATTTAAATTACAAGTTGGAATCTTTACTGTTAAGCCAAAGAAAAAAAATCTTCAAAGATCATATATGGGCCAGACCATAACTTAAACATATCATTTATGTATCCCCTCTGGCTATGTTTTTAGACATAGATCTTGAAATTGTACTAAATGTACTATTTTAACCAGTTCCTCATACAAATTCCAGATCTATGTATTGTCAATTATGTCAGTTTGTTCTATTCCATATCAATTTCTGGACATATCTTAAAATATGAGTGTTAAATATATCTAATTGAGTTTTTGGCAATTATGTATTGGTGGATTGTATGTTAATGAAAAATGAAAGATACTTCGCCTTTGCTGAATTTTTTTTTAATCTTGCATATCATTTAAATTCTCGAACCAAGCCTTTTTATCATAGCCTTTGCATAGAAGGAATTATGTGTCAGAAAAAAATGATTTGACCAATCCTACATTTGGCTTTTTCAAGCATGTAAAGCATCTTGGCATACAGCAGGTATTTGCAAAGATATTTCTTATTGGCTGTACTATACAGTGGGGGAAATAAGTATTTGATCCCTTGCTGATTTTGTAAGTTTGCCCACTGACAAAGACATGAGCAGCCCATAATTGAAGGGTAGGTTATTGGTAACAGTGAGAGATAGCACATCACAAATTTAATCCGGAAAATCACATTGTGGAAAGTATATGAATTTATTTGCATTCTGCAGAGGGAAATAAGTATTTGATCCCCCACCAACCAGTAAGAGATCTGGCCCCTACAGACCAGGTAGATGCTCCAAATCAACTCGTTACCTGCATGACAGACAGCTGTCGGCAATGGTCACCTGTATGAAAGACACCTGTCCACAGACTCAGTGAATCAGTCAGACTCTAACCTCTACAAAATGGCCAAGAGCAAGGAGCTGTCTAAGGATGTCAGGGACAAGATCATACACCTGCACAAGGCTGGAATGGGCTACAAAACCATCAGTAAGACGCTGGGCGAGAAGGAGACAACTGTTGGTGCCATAGTAAGAAAATGGAAGAAGTACAAAATGACTGTCAATCGACAAAGATCTGGGGCTCCACGCAAAATCTCACCTCGTGGGGTATCCTTGATCATGAGGAAGGTTAGAAATCAGCCTACAACTACAAGGGGGGAACTTGTCAATGATCTCAAGGCAGCTGGGACCACTGTCACCACGAAAACCATTGGTAACACATTACGACATAACGGATTGCAATCCTGCAGTGCCCGCAAGGTCCCCCTGCTCCGGAAGGCACATGTGACGGCCCGTCTGAAGTTTGCCAGTGAACACCTGGATGATGCCGAGAGTGATTGGGAGAAGGTGCTGTGGTCAGATGAGACAAAAATTGAGCTCTTTGGCATGAACTCAACTCGCCGTGTTTGGAGGAAGAGAAATGCTGCCTATGACCCAAAGAACACCGTCCCCACTGTCAAGCATGGAGGTGGAAATGTTATGTTTTGGGGGTGTTTCTCTGCTAAGGGCACAGGACTACTTCACCGCATCAATGGGAGAATGGATGGGGCCATGTACCGTACAATTCTGAGTGACAACCTCCTTCCCTCCGCCAGGGCCTTAAAAATGGGTCGTGGCTAGGTCTTCCAGCATGACAATGACCCAAAACATACAGCCAAGGCAACAAAGGAGTGGCTCAGGAAGAAGCACATTAGGGTCATGGAGTGGCCTAGCCAGTCACCAGACCTTAATCCCATTGAAAACTTATGGAGGGAGCTGAAGCTGCGAGTTGCCAAGCGACAGCCCAGAACTCTTAATGATTTAGAGATGATCTGCAAAGAGGAGTGGACCAAAATTCCTCCTGACATGTGTGCAAACCTCATCATCAACTACAGAAGACGTCTGACCGCTGTGCTTGCCAACAAGGGTTTTGCCACCAAGTATTAGGTCTTGTTTGCCAGAGGGATTAAATACTTATTTCCCTCTGCAGAATGCAAATAAATTCATATACTTTCCACAATGTGATTTTCCGGATTTAATTTGTGATGTGCTATCTCTCACTGTTACCAATAACCTACCCTTCAATTATGGGCTGCTCATGTCTTTGTCAGTGGGCAAACTTACAAAATCAGCAAGGGATCAAATACTTATTTCCCCCACTGTATAACATTTTTTTCTTTTTTTTTTTTTTTTTACTTTTTATTGTTCTGTGGATTTTCAAATTCCACAGTAGACAACATATTTATTTTGATTCACATTTTTTTGAGCTAGTGTCCACCACTTGCCTGGAAGATATTCGCATGCTAGGCAAGGCTGATCTGGACCTTCTGCTTATTCAATCAAGCTTTTAGCAGTGTGTAAATCTCCCTTTGATAGGAAATGCAAAATAACTCTGAAGGCTTGAACCTAACTCATTTGTTCTTAGAATAAGCTTTGCCTTCATGAAATGTTTGTGCTTGTTATGAAACATTACTTTTCCTTATTAATGCATGATTTGCTCTATTTTCTATGACAGAGAGAGAAAGAGAGAGAATATTAAGTAAGCCATCAGTATCTAAAAACTACATATTTGAAATGTCTATACATTTACTACATAGGATGACACAGAAAAAAGAAAAACAGATTTTTCATTGTTGTAGTCCACCAAGTTAATGAGCTTGTGACTTGAAATGTGCAACTACATTATGTGACCTACTATCTTATTCACACTACTGCATTTATTGTTTTCCACTAACCTCATGACTATATCCCTGCAGCCTTAAAACATTAATTACAGTAAGGATTTTTCTTGTTTGGGCTGATCAAGATGCCTCCCATGCAGAGCTGTTAATTATGAAGTGTAAATCAGGGCATCGTTGTACAGGAAAAAATATCCCTGGAAACCAATTTAAGAAGCCCCTCAGGATTTGGTGGGACCTCGAAATAGTTCCATATTAAAGCAGTGAAAGAAATTAGTCTTGTCAGACAGTTATATTTTAGATTGAAAAGATATGAAGAAGGCATGGGTGTTGGATAGGCCAAATGCTAGGATAAAAACATAAGATATTGGGTTGAAATCTGTTGTAGTTAGAAACAGCTATAAAATATTGGGATGCCATCTTAAAATAAGTTACTTTACTGCCTAGGTAATCATTACAACAATAGATATCCCATGGTCTAATATTGAAAGAGTTCTAAATTTTGGTCAGATACAGATTTTTCAGTGGCTGCCTCTATCCTGCACCCGCCTTAGCCTCTCTCTCTGGCAGCCTTTCCTGCTACTGCCTATTTTCTCGCTTCTGGGCAGCATGACTGCCCATTCCTTACCCAGCAGTTTGGACTTCAGAGTCTGCCGCCTCTATCACTCTTCTGCTTTTCCCCTTTGTGCCAGCCATGCACCAGTTGCAATAAAATACAGTGTGATGACCAGTTATCTGACATGAACCAATTATCCAACCTACCTCACATCACAAGGGGGTGGGTTTTATTATTTATTTATTTCTTACACTTATTAATTGAACAATGAAATGTTGATCAATGAGATGGATAATAGGTCAATGTCTGTGGTTTTAGGGGCAGCAGAATATCTTTTTGATTGTGTGAGATCGGCAATATGCACACAAACTATAATATATAAATAAGTATGTATCTATGTATCTATCTGACTCAGTGGTGTAACCAGACAGCCACTTTGGGTGGGCCTGAGCCCAAATTGGATGGGCACAACATTTTTTCTGCCTCTGCCCTACTCCCACATTTCGCCACTCACCCAGCACTTCACAACTCAAAATATAAATACTTTAGCTCTGTTGGCAGAAGACTTCCTCTGAAGGTGGCCAAAATTTCATTTTACCAAGTTTGGCGGGCAGCAGCAACATCCCTGAGCCACCGATGTCGGCACGCTACACATGCGTAGTTGTCAGTGACTCAAGGATGGTGCTGCACTCTGCAGTGCTTTGTAGAAGAGAGTTCTGGTTGCCTTTGGAGGAGGCTCTCAGCTGGCCATGCTTGGAGATCCCTACTAGCTATAGCAAGGGTCAGAGCTGGTGTTAGACATTCTAGAGCCCAGGTAAGAAAATAAAGGCGGGGGCCCTCCTGATCCCTGCCTCTCGTCCAATCTCCCCACCTGCCATTACTATCATACCAACAGACCCTCACCAAATACAAAACAAGGGATCGCAAAAATAGAACTGGGAACCCCAATAAGTTTGGAATGTACTACAACACTAGAGAATCAAAAACAGATATGCACTATGGACATTTTACTTTTCTATCATGCTGGTTCCAGTTTCTCTTTTCCTGTGTTCTGCTAATTCTCCTTCAAGTGGCTTTTGTCCATTTCTCTTTTCTCCTCTCTCCTGTCTTATTTAATTCCTTCACTACACCTACCTTTGACACATTGATATTTCTTTTTTAGCTCTTTCCTCTCTACTAAATGGACTTGGGAAAAATCCACAATTCTAGGAATAACATGTATAGAATGTTTGTACGTTTGGGAAGCTTGCCAGGTGCCCTTGGCCTGGATTGGCCGCTGTCATGGACAGGATGCTGGGCTCGATGGACCCTTGGTCTTTTCCCAGTGTGGCATTACTTATGTACTTGTGCTTCTTTACTGCCTCTCTATTCACTCAAATTTCACCCTCATTCTCATCCTTCTCCTTTTTACTTTTTAGGTACCTATCAAATTCCATTTCCTTCTCTCACCCACTAGCTGTCCCATTCCTCATCTCAGTCCTTCCCCCAGTCTTCCATTCCCTTTCATCTTTATTCAACTCCCCATTACCATATTTCTGCCCCTTCCCACTATCCTCCTCCTCTCATTTGTTTCCTTGCAACCTCCCCTTTAGCATCTCCCAAATAGTTTCACCATTTGCAGCATCTTACTCTCTCCAACCCTGTAGCCCAGTGCCTGCTCCCTCTTTCTCCCCTCTCCACACTTGTAGCCTTCTCCCTGTTTCTTCCACACCCCCCCCCCCCCCAGCATCTTCTGGCCCCCTTTCCCTGTGGTTCAGCATTTCTTCTCTCCCTCCAATTGTCCAGCATCTCTCCCTCCTGTCCCTGGATCCACAGTCTCCCTCTTTTTTTTCTCCCCCCCTCTCTAGTGCATATCTCCCCCTCCTTATCTTCCACCCCATGCCCAACCTCTCTTCCTATTTCTTCTCTCCCACTGTCCACATCACTTTTGCTGTCTCCCCTCTTTGCACCCATCTTTCTTCGTCTTTCTCCTCCTTTCTCATACAGCATCCCTCCCATCCCCATACAGCATCTCTAGCTCCCTCCCTCCCACTTCCATGTCTAACATTTCTCCCTCGCTCTTCCTGTGCATTTCTCCTTCCCTTCCACATCCAGCATTTCTCCCTGTCTCTCCCAGTGCATCTGTCCCTCCCTGCCCCTCCACATCCAGCATTTCTCCCTGCCTCTCCCAATGCATCTGTCCCTCCCTCCCCTCCACATCCAGCATTTCTCCCTCTCTCTTTCCATGCATCTCTCCCTCCCCCTCCACCTCAATGTCCAACATTTCTCCCTCTCTCACCTCTACCCACACTATGCATCATCTGTCCCTCCTACCCCACGTACAACAATTCCCCCTCTCACTGCAACCCATGCAGCAGTTCTTCCTCCCACCCCACCTCCAACAATTCTCTGTCTCCCCAAATGCTTGTAGTATCTCTCCCTCCCCTCCCATCCTATGTCCAACTTTCTCCCTCACTCCCTACCCCTATGCAGCATCTCTCCTCCCAGCCCACCTCCAATAATTCTACCTCTCCCTCCAACCCATGCAGCAGCTCTACCTCCCATCCCTTCTTAACTAATTATTCTCTCTTCCACTACACCTCATGCAGCATCTCTCCCTCCCAGCCCACCTCCAATAATTCTACCTCTCCCTCCAACCCATGCAGCATCTCCCTCTCCCATCCCTTCTTAACTAATTATTCTCTCTTCCACTACATCCCATGCCGCATCTCTCCCTACCTCACCTCCCAAACTAACCCTCTCTCTTCCCTTAGCCATGTGTAGCACCTCTTTCCTCCCCTCCCCTCCCCTCCATGCATTACTTTATCTGTGTGATCCTCTGTCTGAACCCCCCTCCCCCTTCACAAACAAAGCTCTGCAGATTTGACAGTGCTGGCAGGTAAGGGAGCAAGCTGGGCTCTGAAGGCTCTTTTGGTCCTGCATCTCCCTCCCTCCCTTCCTTCACAGCATTTCTTACATCAAAGGGCTGTCGCAGGCAGCGGTAGTAATTTATATATGCTACCCGCGTACCACCGTCCAGTCAAAAATAGGAAGTTGCGTTGAGTGGGAGCTGTATGCGGCAGAGGGGAGATTTCTGGGTTAGCCGCAGTTGTGCACGGAACTGTCATTTTAGAATACTAGCATAAGTCTGCAGTTTTGTGCCTAACTTTGGGACCCTTTTACTAAATGGCTGGCATGTGGCAGCAGAATTGCTGTGTGCCATTCTGGAACTACCGCCAGGCTACCACAGGAGTTCCCACCCCAGCATAGGCCATTTCTGGTGATAAATAACTATTTTCAATTTTGTAGTGCTAGTGATTACCTGGCAGTAATCAGGCAGCACCGCATGCTGCCCAGTTACTGCCAGGTTAGCACAGGAGCCCTAACCACCACCTCAATGGATGGCAGTAAGTGTTCCTCACCCCCCTCCAAAAAAAATGGCCACATGGCAAGTGACTCACTTAACACAGAGCCATTTCTTTTTGAGACAAAAAGACCGCCTTTTCTCAGATGCGGTAAAATGGAGCCTCGGCATGCATCAAAAATATACGCTGATGCTAGCGTAGGCTTCCTTTTACTGCAGCTTAGTAAAAGGATCACTTTAGGCATAAGCACTTATGACATGTCAAATGCTAGTGTAAGATAGGTGCATAACTCCTAGTATTCTATAGCCTAACATCTAAATCCTAGGCCCACCCCTGACCCTCCTATACCCCTCCATGGCTGTGCCCCATAAAAGTTGTGCGCAATGGAATCGTGCACACAGTTTTTAGAATAGGGACTAAATTGACAATTAGCACCAATTAACACTGATTTAAGCCAATAACTGACTTCTGACTCCAATTAACAGCCAATTAGTAAATTATGTTGTGTCCGCAACTGCCTTTATCCTATATATTCGGCACATAATTTTGGGTGCTAGGCATAAATTTGGGTGTGGAAGTTTATAGAATCTGGGGAATATGACTTAATTCTTACATTAATAGGCCCCACACTAATTGAAATACACTAGCTGATAATGAAAGACATGCTCATTCTCTTCCATGGCATGCCCCTTTCCAAAAAATAATTGAAAAAAGTCATTAATGTGCACTTACTCCCTAATTCTGAACAGTTGCTAAAAACTGTACATGCAAATTTGGAAAAGCAAACCTCAGAAACGTGGCAGGAATGAAGTACCAAGATGATCCAAGGTGATGAACACAGTATCTTTATTGATTTCAGTGTATTCAATCTTGATGAAAAGCAAGTAAAAACACAAATCCCAGATGCACTCGAATAGCAATCTAATTAGCACTGATAATTGGATTGTTAACAAATAATTATTGGCACTAATTAGATTTAATTGGAATATATGTACGTAAAAGGGGGCACAGAAATGGGGCCATATGTGAAATGGAGGCATTCTTAAAATTAATGTGCATAGTTATAGAATAAGGGGGAGATACACCAAATTTAGGCACGTACATTTGCACCATTTTTCAGTTGGTGCAAATGGCCATGCCTAAAGTTAGATGAGATTCCCAGGCATAAGCAGTACTCTGTAAACTGCACCTAACTTTAAGACTGGCTTATAGAATAGTGCTTTTTTTCAGCGCTATATATAGAATTCACCCCTGAGTTCAGAAAATGCAAAAGTACTGCAAAATGTTTTAATGTGTTTTGTGATGTTTTCTTGCTGGTTGAGCATTCATTAGGGCAAACCCTTTAGTAAAATGACCCCTAAAATATTAAAATAGTTGGGAACAAACAAGAGAATGGAAATGACTAGCACAACAAATTTTTCCAGTTCACTATCAACGTATAAATTAGCAGAATACAAAAGGAAAAGGGGAAAAAAGTAGGATGGACTTCTAGAGGTAGACATTTTTCCTATAGTTTTAAACTGAAACTTTTTCTAGAGGTAGAAACTTAAGAGCCAAAGAGCATTAAAAAGGATAGTTGCAAGGCTCAAATTTTGTTGAAAAGACAGTTATTTTCTGTTCTTTGGCTGCTGGAGAGGTAGCACTGCTACTGATGTGAATTAGATGCTAATTAAGGTGTGAGAAAGTAGAATATTTGCAAAGGTTATTAAGGGCAATCTGATTACTGAGTTAGTTTGAACTTTCTGCCACAGCCTACAACATTAACAGATAGTCTCTAGAAGGTACAGCAGGACCTAGTTTAGTCTTCCATCTCATCCACCAACCCCAAATCCCGCCCACCTTCCTGCCCACCCCTAGCACAACTCTTCATTTATAGTTTGTTGTTCTAATTAAGATAACAAGGGAGGAGTGCTCATACAGAGTTTTAACCCCCACCAGCCAAGGTATTTGCAGTGGCGAGGCGGCAGCGGAGGGGAGGTGACACACCAAAATGTGCCCCCCTCGGGCTCTGGCCCCTCCCACTGTGAGGTCTGGCTACGCCCCTGGTGGCAGTGGCCAAAAAAGCAAACAGGATGCTATGAATTATTTGGAAAGGGATGGTGAATAAGAATGAAAATACTATAATGCGTCTGTTTCGCTCCATGGTATGACCACACCTTGAATATTACGTTCAGTTCTGGTTGCCGTGTCTAGGTTTAAAATGTTTTGGACAAGTTCCTGGAGGAAAAGTCCATAGTTTGCTATTGAGACAGACATGGGGAAGCAACTGCTTGTCCTGGGATTTGTAGCATGGAATGTTGCCACGATTTGGGTTTCTTCCAGATACTTGTGACATAACTTGGTGACCGTTGGAAACAGGATACTGGGCTAGATGGACCATTAGTCTGACACAGTGTGGCTATTCTTATGTTCTTAACACATTAACGCCTGTGCTTACAAAGGTGCGCTGTAGACACATTAGTGTTTTTAACTCGGTTTAAATGCTAATGTGCATCAAATGCTAACGTGCCTATAGGAACGTATTGGCGCCTTAGCGTTTAACCCACCTTAACTTTAATGGCATGTTATAAACACTAATGTGCCTTAGTAAATATACCCTTAAGGAAGTAATCTACACATCTGTCAGTCACTGATGTTACTAAATTGTTATTCAGAGAAATAGCAAGATTATCAATGACCACAACTATACACATTTGTTTCCCCTCTTTATTCAGATTCTAAAGGAAAACAAATGAAATGGGAACAAAATCTTGTTCTATAAACAAGCTTGCAGTATTCAGAATGATTTATGTTTGGTCACTGTTATTGCATTTCTGTTTGCTGTAGGACAACTGGATTCTAAAATTCAGAGGTCCTTTTACTAAGCTGCACTAAAAGGTGGCCTGTGCTATGAGTAGTGTGTGGGTTCCCCTATGTGCTGAGGCCACTTATAGTGTGGTGGTAAAATGGCCGATTTTCCATTTCTTCAACTAATGACCAAGTGCTAATTTCCCAATTAGCACAGGAGCCTTTGCTGACACCTATTTACTAGGCATTAAGGGCTCCCATGCTAGCCATGCGCTAATCAGTTGGTGCATGACAAGGTAACTGCGCTAACCGATTAGCGCTGGTTACACCTACTCTTCGCCCTCAAACACTCCCCAGATGGTAAAACTAGGCGTCCTGCAGTAGTGAATTTTCCTGCACAGTAAGCATGTTCTAGTTCTTTTTGCTTGTTAGTAAAACAAAGCCTTATTTTGTTGAGGGTTATTTAAAATAAAATCTATGAAAACAAATTAAGGTTTGAGATAGTGATTCAGCACTGAGTCATAATTCAGACTGAAAAAGAAAATATTTTTTTCTTTAAATTACCCTAACAGCCAGACAAAATATTTTGATTTAAGCCTGGATTTTTCATTGTTCTGTAGCTTTGTCAGCTAAAGGGGGCAGATGCGAGTAACTGCCACCCTTACACATCACTGCTGCTTTATGGGTCAGTTGACATTC
The DNA here is from genome assembly GCF_901765095.1 of Microcaecilia unicolor. Classification (NCBI taxonomy): domain Eukaryota; kingdom Metazoa; phylum Chordata; class Amphibia; order Gymnophiona; family Siphonopidae; genus Microcaecilia; species Microcaecilia unicolor. Next base: position 138,894 of record NW_021963208.1, read on the forward strand.
AAAACAACATATTCAAGCATGCAATTTCTTCTTCCCTTGCTTTTGATATTCCCTTTGGGATGCGATCGCCTTCTGTACTTCTGTCACTAACTGTATTGTGATCTCTAGGCAACCAGTTTTGCATGCCAGCATTAGCTCTTGTTGAAAATCAGACACCGGTCCAAGTTGTATTTGAGAATGAGAAATGCAAGGTTCTAAAATAAAAAAAATAATAATAATAACTTTAGATAAATTCAGTTGTTCCCTTTTTTCTAAAGCACTGATAATGCCAGTACATATTATTACTCTGATAGTAAAAAGTGATTTGGATGGTACAGCTCCAAGAAGGCTTTGCACACATCTGTCTCTGTCTCGTGGAATGAGCTTTAAAAGGAGAAAAGGAACAGAAAAGATCCTGGGAATGCTCACCTTTTTCTTCCACTTCAGGGTGAGATTAGTGCTGTGCCAACTTGGACAGAACTGTGAATGGTGATTTTCTGAAAACTGCTTACTTTATAAACTGATGAAGCACCGAAGTCACTTCAGGCTGCACACTGGACTTGAACTACAGTCCCAGACGTAATAAAAGAAGTATATTTTTTTCAACAACAAAGTACCAAACAAAATTGTTCTCTCATTCTAAGACAATGACTGACAGCATTTGTATTACTCATATATCCTAAACTCTGATCTTGTCTGACTCATATTAACCTCTTCTGCAAGGATCACAAATCTGTGGAGGATCTGCCCTATCTTAGTAATTTACTTTCTGTCAAACATATGAAACCATAAATCTTGGTAAAACGTTCCATTAAGGGGAGTGGGAATCAGAGTGAGTTTTTTTTTTTCCATTGTGTCGTACTGTGCAGCTTTCTGCACGTTTTGTTGAAACAGATGTGAAAATCCATTGTCATAAGCATTGTGAGGATGATTAGCCATGATCAAATTATTGATTCCTGATTAATCACTGAAATACAGAGCATCCATGTAAATTAGTTCTCACTTCTTTCTAGCACTTAATTATTGATCTTTACAAACAATATGGGAAGAGGAACCTTCCAATTAGCTGTTTTAGTCCACTAGAAGAGTAGTACAAAATCCTGCAATTATTGAGACTCCCATGAGAATGTACCCTGGGTCACAATTGCCACATACAATTTTTCTTTGGATCTCCTTCTACTGCATTTTTGTACAGCCTAATTTCATAATTTTGTGAAACAGCCTCTATATGGTGATTTACAGTTGTCCGATATGAGCATTGTGTATGTATTCTTTGGTGCCATATATGATCTGTCTCATTTTCCTCTTGTTTTTCATCCCAGTCTCTGATTTTAACCAGGCAGACCTGTGATATGTTAGGACATAAGGGGCATGACATAGCTATATTTGAGACTGTGGCTAATGCTGCTGTTAGCCAGGTGTTAAGGGCTAGATTCTATATATGACACCGTAAAAATCAGTGCTGAAAATATACACCCATTGTATTCTATAAGCTACGCCTACAGTTAGGCGCAATTTATAGAATAGGCCTAGCACCTGTCCATGCAACTAAATTTAGTCACACGTATCTACTTCAAGTAAAACTTGGTGTAAATGCTAGCGACTAAGTTGGGCGTGGAGCGGATATATTCTATATCAGCGCACATAGATTTTAGAAATGTCCATGACCTGCCCATGTCCCCTTTTTGGTTCTGCATCTTAGAATTTACACGCAGCACTTTACAGAATACGCTTAGCACTTTCTGTACGTGAATTCTTATTAATGCCAATTAGTGTCAATAATTGCCTGTGAAGTAGTAATTATTGGTTCTGATTAGCTTGTTAAGATAATGAAGTTGCATGCGCAAATCAGAATACAACCTGATTTGCACATGCCACTCCGGACACATTGTATAGAATCCGGGGGTAAAGGGATAATTTTATAAAGGACTATTTGCCCATAAAGGCCTTTTTGTGTATGTAAAAGTGCTTTTCTAAAATTACCCCAGGAGCTATGCATGTAAATCTACATGCAGTGCTAAGAAAGACACACACTTGTATGAAACCTTTTGTATAAGCGTGTTCATGAGTTGGAGATTGGGTGGAGCATGGGCAATATTTCACTTCATGTATGACTTCCAAGCAGACATAAATAACCAGAGTTTCTATCTAGGCACAGTTTCTACTACTTTTGTCCTAGCATTTTGTAAAGACAGATGAGTGACTAGATGTCTCTCTAAAATAGGCTTAAAATAGGCCCTATTGGACTCATTTTTGAAAGAGAAGGGCGCCCATCTTTCGACGCAAATTGGGAGATGGGCATCCTTCTCCCAGGGTCGCCCAAATCAGCATAATCGAAAGCCAATTTTGGGTGCCCTCAACTGCTTTCCATCGCGGGGACGACCAAAGTTTCCATGGGCGTGTCGGAAGCATACCCAAAGAGGGACAGGGGCGTGCTTAACACATGGGCGTCCTCGGCCGATAATGGAAAAAAGAAGGGCGTCCCTGATGAGCACTTGGCCGACTTTACTTGGTCCATTTTTTCTTGCGACCAAGTCTCAAAAAGGTGCCCGAACCAACCAGAGAACCACCGGAGGGAATCAGGGGTGACCTCCCTTAACTCCCCCAGTGGTAACTAACCCCCTCCCACCCTAAAAAAACGTTAAAAATATTTTTTGCCAGCCTCTACGTCAGCCTCAAATGTCATATCCAGCTGCCTGACAGCAGTATGCAGGTCCCTGGAGCAGTTTTAGTGGGTGCAGTGCATTTCAGGCAGGCTGACCCAGGCCCATTCCCCCCTACCTGTTACACTTGTGGTGGTAAATGTGAGCCCTTCAAAACCCACCAGAAACCCACTGTACCCACATGTAGCTGCCCCCTTTCACCCATAAGGGCTATGGTAGTGTTGTACAGTTGTGGGTAGTGAGTTTTGGGGGGGCTCAGCACCCAAGGTAAGGAAGCTATGCACCTGGGAGCAATTTCTGAAGTCCACTGCAGTGCCCCCTAGGGTGCCTGGTTGGTGTCCTGGCATGTCAGGGGGACCAGTGCGCTATGAATGCTGGCTCCTCCCACAACCAAATGGCTTGCATTTGGTCGTTTCTGAGATGGGCGACCTCGGTTTCCATTATGACTGAAAACTGGGGACGACCATCTCTAAGGTCGACCTACATACATGTTGAGATTTGGGCGTCCCTGACCGTATTATCGAAATGAAATATGGCCGCCCATCTTGTTTCGATAATACGGCTTTCCCCGCTTTTTCGTCGGGACGTCCTGTGAGGACATCCTCAGGAAAACTTGGGGCGCCCCATTCGATTTTTGCCCCTCCACGTGGCCTTCACACTTAGGTGGCCTGTTAGAAAGCCATGAAGGCTGCCTCTCCTTGCTCGTCTATAGAGTACGATCCTGAGTCTTGAATCAAACTCAAGTAACTTTCATAGCATTATTTATTTATGTGTGTGTATGTGTGTATATATATATATATATATATATATATATATATATATATATATATACAGTGGTGGAAATAAGTATTTGATCCCTTGCTGATTTTGTAAGTTTGCCCACTGACAAAGACATGAGCAGCCCATAATTGAAGGGTAGGTTATTGGTAACAGTGAGAGATAGCACATCACAAATTAAATCCGGAAAATCACATTGTGGAAAGTATATGAATTTATTTGCATTCTGCAGAGGGAAATAAGTATTTGATCCCCCACCAACCAGTAAGAGATCTGGCCCCTACAGACCAGGTAGATGCTCCAAATCAACTCGTTACCTGCATGACAGACAGCTGTCGGCAATGGTCACCTGTATGAAAGACACCTGTCCACAGACTCAGTGAATCAGTCAGACCTCTACAAAATGGCCAAGAGCAAGGAGCTGTCTAAGGATGTCAGGGACAAGATCATACACCTGCACAAGGCTGGAATGGGCTACAAAACCATCAGTAAGACGCTGGGCGAGAAGGAGACAACTGTTGGTGCCATAGTAAGAAAATGGAAGAAGTACAAAATGACTGTCAATCGACAAAGATCTGGGGCTCCACGCAAAATCTCACCTCGTGGGGTATCCTTGATCATGAGGAAGGTTAGAAATCAGCCTACAACTACAAGGGGGGAACTTGTCAATGATCTCAAGGCAGCTGGGACCACTGTCACCACGAAAACCATTGGTAACACATTACGACATAACGGATTGCAATCCTGCAGTGCCCGCAAGGTCCCCCTGCTCCGGAAGGCACATGTGACGGCCCGTCTGAAGTTTGCCAGTGAACACCTGGATGATGCCGAGAGTGATTGGGAGAAGGTGCTGTGGTCAGATGAGACAAAAATTGAGCTCTTTGGCATGAACTCAACTCGCCGTGTTTGGAGGAAGAGAAATGCTGCCTATGACCCAAAGAACACCGTCCCCACTGTCAAGCATGGAGGTGGAAATGTTATGTTTTGGGGGTGTTTCTCTGCTAAGGGCACAGGACTACTTCACCGCATCAATGGGAGAATGGATGGGGCCATGTACCGTACAATTCTGAGTGACAACCTCCTTCCCTCCGCCAGGGCCTTAAAAATGGGTCGTGGCTGGGTCTTCCAGCACGACAATGACCCAAAACATACAGCCAAGGCAACAAAGGAGTGGCTCAGGAAGAAGCACATTAGGGTCATGGAGTGGCCTAGCCAGTCACCAGACCTTAATCCCATTGAAAACTTATGGAGGGAGCTGAAGCTGCGAGTTGCCAAGCGACAGCCCAGAACTCTTAATGATTTAGAGATGATCTGCAAAGAGGAGTGGACCAAAATTCCTCCTGACATGTGTGCAAACCTCATCATCAACTACAGAAGACGTCTGACCGCTGTGCTTGCCAACAAGGGTTTTGCCACCAAGTATTAGGTCTTGTTTGCCAGAGGGATTAAATACTTATTTCCCTCTGCAGAATGCAAATAAATTCATATACTTTCCACAATGTGATTTTCCGGATTTAATTTGTGATGTGCTATCTCTCACTGTTACCAATAACCTACCCTTCAATTATGGGCTGCTCATGTCTTTGTCAGTGGGCAAACTTACAAAATCAGCAAGGGATCAAATACTTATTTCCACCACTGTATATATATATATATATATATATATATATATATATATATATATATATATATATATATATATATATATATATACACACACACACTATATACACACTCTTTCTTAGTATGGTTTTCCTAAAAATACAAATACATTTTCTTTCTTTTGTGAATAAATGTGGAGATCAGTCTTTGTCCATTCAGTTCCTTGCTGACACCTTGCCACTGCAAGCCCAGCCCGTTGGATTGCTCATGATAAATCATGGCTAAGGGCCTGATTGATAGCCTTGCCATACAACACATGACATACTCCGTATTAATAGAAGCTGTTCCTCTATTCTGTGCTATGTGTCAGAGATAGAAATGAAGAAAGGTGGTCTATCTTATCCAAAGGTTCAAGATAAAATGATTTGCAATTTATAAATATTTACTTCTAATACATGAGATATGTTGAAGGATTAACAGCTATAGAAGTAAAGGAGAGTTTATAAATAAATAAGTTGGATAGAATATTTTATAACATGTGCAATAGAAAATACATCAACTTGCAAAAGAAAAACAGTTAAAATTACTATTTAAAATGGTCATTTTCTTTGCTAAGTACTGACTAGACAAGATAAAAGAGGCTATGATTCTAACAATATATGAATATTTTGATAACTTCCTCACTCTATTACATAAAATTCTGTTCTCAAAGAATTGGAAACACTATGCTGTTTTTTTTTTAGTACGGAAAGCGAAACTGCTGCATATATTTTTATTAAGATTATTACTGCAAAAGACTTGAAAATTACTTAAGATAATGCGAGTGTGTAAACGTTTTCTTTCAAATTAGGCCCTTCATAATTCTTTTAGCATGATACTGGCAGTAGGTGGAATGGATTCTCATATCACTGCAAGAACACACGTCCTTATCAGGAACATCACTGATATCATTTCAGGAATGCACTAACATCAGAAGGCACATTTAGACTAATGTCTTGAAATTCAAGTTACAAGGTACCATAGAGGCTATTTTACTAAGCTGTGTTAAGTCTACCACTTGCTTACTGCAGCTTAAAATGACATATCGCAGAACCAAGCATCTTGCGGTAACTGCCAAATTGGCACATGCTAATCCACGTGCTAAAAATTATGTTTATTTTTTTGTTGGAAAGGGGCATGTTAGGGTGGAGACTGGGCATTCCTGTGCTATGCAGATAGGGCATCCACATTAGCGCACACTATCTGGATAGCGCAGGATTGGCATGTAAACCCTTACTGCCTACAAAATAGGTATCGGTAAGTGTACACGCACTAATTTTTTTTTAATGACCTCATGCAAATGCCAACATTAGTGATTGGCTATTTTCCCATGTAAGGGCATACTAAGGCCACTTTGTACAGCAGCTTAGTAAAAGGGTCTGATAGGTACCAAAATACCATTGAATTTTTCATCTTTAGTAATACAGGTGCAAAGTATTTACCTGAAAATATGCAGGAGGATTTCAAAATGAACTTGTTGTATACTTCCCTTCCCTATCACAACTCCACCACTAGGCCAGCCTTTTTCACCTGTGGCTGCAAGCTGTGAAGCCAGTTTTATTCATTTGAAAGTAGGGCAGTTTTCACTACCAGGAATTAACCTGTTACCAGGGAAATTACTTGACAATTGCCCTCCCCCTGTCTTGTTCAGAACATGCCCTGTTTAATATTTAAACAAGTAAATGCTTTCCTAATCCACTTTCAGAAAGATCTACTAAATAGCAGAAGAATGTTTAAAAAAATAGTTTTAATGCAGCTTTATTGGAATACACATAAGGTGTGCCATAGTGGGCTAGAGCAGTGATTCACAAGGCCCAGCATCCTAGTCTTTAACAGTAACCAATCTGGATCATTTGGAAATACCTAGCAGATAAAAATGTGGTGATTCATTCCCTGTTGTCAGGATAATCATTTCTAATGGTTCTGTCCTCAAGAAACTTGTTAAAAAACTTTTTTTTTTAATCCAGTTATACAGCTGGCCTAGACCATAGCCTCCAACAACAAATTCCACAGCTTAATTGTGCATTGACTGAAGGAATGCTTATTTAAATTTCTTTTAATTCTGCTTCTAGTTAGCTTCATTGTGTCCCTTAAGCCTTGTACTATTTGAAGGGTAAATAACCTCCTCTTATTAAATTGTTCCACACCATTTACGATTTTATAAACCTCTATCATATCTCTTCTTTATCTCTTCTTCATGCTGAAGAAGCCTAATCTGTTAAGCCTTTCTTCATTATGAAGACGTTCTCTTTATCATTTTTGTTGCCCTTCTCTCTACTTTTTATGATTCTGCTATTGCTTTATTGAGATAGGGTGACCAGAATTGCACACAATATTGAAGGTATGGTCATAATATAGACTGTTTTATTAAACAATTCCTAACATTTTGCTTGCCCTTTTTTTTTGACAGCTGCTGCATGCTGAGTATTGTCTATAGTGGGGGAAATTTCTATAAATGGTGCCAATAAAATTCAGCACTCAATGCTGTTCTATAAAGGGTTCTTCAGGATGAGCACTCTTTATCAAATAGTGTTGAGCGCCAGATTTCACGCTCAGCTTTGGGTGTGAGGACTTACACAAGCTAAAACCTGGTGTAAATCTTGGCATGCATGTTGGGTGCACATCCCTGCTATTCTGTAATACTGTGTGCATCTTTTGTGAACACTTCTGACCGGCCCATCCCCCTTCCATGGCCACACCCCCTTTTGAGTTGCACACAATCCGATTTTGACACCTGTTGGAGTGGAGGAGTAGCCTAATGGTTAGTGTAGTAGCCTGAGAACCAGGGGAACTGGGTTCAATTACTACTGCAGCTCTTTGTGACTCTGCGTAAGTCACTTAACCCTCCATTGCCTCAGGTACAAAATAAAGTACCTGTATATAATACATAAACTGTTTTTTTTTTTTGTAACCACAGAAAGGCAGTATATCAAATCCCATCCCTTTCCCATTGTTACAGAATAGCATGCACCTAGATCAGCGTCCAGATGCCAAGTTCTTGTTAACTCCAATAATTAAATCAATGAAGCCCATTAAGTAATTATTTTGGGTGCCCAAATGTGGGTAACCTTTATAGAATCCGAGGGAGTGACTTCAAGGTCTTTTTTCCTGAGTGATAACTTAATTGAATATATATTGTTAAGATTTTCCTTATGTGCTTCACTTTACACTTGTCCG